>NW_027554077.1:0-126104 GCF_045843805.1 Urocitellus parryii
CTTGGGGCTACTTCCATAGGACACAAACCATAGCGATAGAACTTGGAACTACATTATTGTGCCAAGTTTCAAAGAGCTAGCACAAACCGTGTTTGATTTAGAGTTCCAACTACATGTATCCATATAGGAGAAAACAGAGTGAAACCTAAACATGAAAACGGTTACTGCAAAGGAAACGGTTTAACCTAGATGGACGAAATTTGGTGAGCCAAGTGGGACTGGTGTACTGATCGTTACCTGCAAGTATCATCAAGATTGGGTGAAAAAATGTTTGCTGAGATTTCAGGAAACTCGCAGTTTTTTGAAAGCTTGGCAACCCTTTTCAATGAATGTGATTCTCATCAGTCTTTGCTTGGGGCTACTTCAATAGGACACAAACCATTGCGATAGAACTTGGAACTACATTATTGTGCCAAGTTTCAAAGAGCTAGCACAAACCGTGTTTGATTTAGAGTTCCAAATACATGTATCCATATAGGAGAAAACAGAGTGAAACCTAAATATGAAAACAGTTACTGCAAACGAACGGTTTAACCTAGAAGAACGAAATTTGGTGAGCCAAGTGAGACTGGTGTACTGATCATTACCTGCAAGTATCATCAAGATTGGGTGAAAAAAAGTTTGCTGAGATTTCAGGAAACTCGTAGTTTTCTGGAAGCTTGGCAACCCCTTTCAATGAAAGTGATTCTCGTCAGTCTCTGCTTGGGGCTACTTCAATAGGACACAAACCATAGTCATAGAACTTGGAACTACATTATTGTGCCAAGTTTCAAAGAGATAGCACAAACCGTGTTTGATTTAGAGATCCAACTACATGTATCCATATAGGAGAAAACAGAGTGAAACCTAAACATGAAAACGGTTACTGCAAAGGAACGGTTTAACCTAGAAGAACGAAATTTAGTGACCCAAGTGGGATTGGTGTACTGATCATTACCTGCCAGTACCATCAAGATTGGGTGAAAAAATGTTTGCTGAGATTTCAGGAAACTCTTAGTTTTTAGGAGCTTGGCAACCCCTTCCAATGAAAGTGATTCTCGTCAGTCTCTGCTTGGGGCTACTTCAATAGGACACAAACCATAGCGATAGAACTTGGAACTACATTATTGTGCCAAGTTTCAAAGAGCTAGCAAAAACCGTGTTTGATTTAGAGTTCCAACTACATGTATCCATATAGGAGAAAACAGAGTGAAACCTAAACATGAAAACGGTTACTGCAAAGGAACGGTTTAACCTAGAAGAACGAAATTTGGTGAGCCAAGTGGGATTGGTGTACTGATCATTTCCTGCCAGTACCATCTAAATTGGGTGAAAAAATGTTTGCTGAGAGTTCAGGAAATTCGTAGTTTTTTGGAAGCTTGGCAACCCCTTTCAATGAATGTGATTCCCGTCAGTCTCTGCTTGGGGCTACTTCAATAGGACACAAACCATAGCGATAGAACTTGGAACTACATTATTGTGCCAAGTTTCAAAGAGCTAGCACAAACCGTGTTTGATTTAGAGTTCCAACTACATGTATCCATATAGGAGAAAACAGAGTGAAACCTAAACATGAAAACAATTACTGCAAAGGAACGGTTTAACCTAGAAGAACGAAATTTGGTGAGCCAAGGGGACTCGTGTACTGATCATTACCTGCAAGTATCATCAAGATTGGGTGAAAAAATGTTTGCTGAGATTTCAGGAAACTCGTAGTTTTTTGGAAGCTTGGCAACCCCTTTCAATGAAAGTGATTCTCGTCAGTCTCTGCTTCGGGCTACTTCCATAGGACACAATCCATAGCGATAGAACTTGGAACTACATTATTGTGCCAAGTTTCAAAGAGCTAGCACAAACCGTGATTGATTTAGAGTTCCAACTACATGTATCCATATAGAAGAAAACAGAGTGAAACCTAAACATGAAAACGGTTTCTGCAAAGGAATGGTTTAACCTAGAAGAAACGAAATTTGGTGAGCCAAGTGGGATTGGTGTACTTATCATTACCTGCCAGTATCATCAAATTGGGTGAAAAAATGTTTGCTGAGATTTCAGGAAACTCGTAGTTTTTGGAAGCTTGGCAACCCCTTTCAATGAATGTGATTCTCGTCAGTCTCTGCTTGGGGCTACTTCAATAGGACACAAACCATAGCGATAGAACTTGGAACTACATTATTGTGCCAAGTTTCAAAGAGCTAGCACAAACCGTGTTTGATTTAGAGTTTCAATGACATGTATCCATATAGGAGAAAACAGAGTGAAACCTAAACATGTAAACAGTTACTGCAAAGGAACGGTTTAACCTAGAAGAACGAAATTTGGTGAGCCAAGTGGGACTCGTGTACTGATCAATACCTGCAAGTATCATCAAGATTGGGTGAAAAAATGCTGAGATTTCAGGAAACTCGTAGTTTTTTGGAAGCTTGGCAACCCCTTCCAATGAATGTGATTCTCGTCATTCCCTGCTTTTGGCTACTTCAATAGGACACAAACCATAGCGAAACAACTTGGAACTACATAATTGTGCCAAGTTTCAAAGACCTAACAGATACCGTGTTTGATTTAGAGTTTCAATGACATGTATCCATATAGGAGAAAACAGAGTGAAACCTAAACATGAAAACGGTTACTGCAAAGGAACGGTTTAACCTAGAAGAACGAAATTTGGTGACCCAAGTGGGATTGGTGTACTGATCATTACCTGCCAGTACCATCAAGATTGGGTGAAAAAATGTTTGCTGAGATTTCAGGAAACTCGTAGTTTTTTGGAAGCTTGGCAACCCCTTCCAATGAATGTGATTCTCGTCAGTCTCTGCTTGGGGCTACTTCCATAGGACACAAACCAGAGCGATAGAACTTGGAACTACATAGTTGTGCCAAGTATCAAAGAGCTAGCACAAACCGTGTTTGATTTAGAGTTTCAATGACATGTATCCATATAGGAGAAAACAGAGTGAAACCTAAACATGAAAAGGGTTACTGCAAAGGAAAGGTTTAACCTAGAATAACGAAATTTGGTGAGCCAAGTGGGATTGGTGTACTGATCATTACCTGCAAGTAACATCAAGATTGGGTGAAAAAATGTTTGCTGAGATTTCATGAGACTCGTAGTTTTTTGGAAGCTTGGCAACCCCTTTCAATGAATGTGATTCTCGTCAGTCTCTGCTTGGGGCTACTTCAATAGGACACAAACCATAGCGATAGAACTTGGAACTACATTATTGTGCCATGTTTCAAAGAGCTAGCACAAACCGTGTTTGAATTAGAGTTCAAAATACATGTATCCATATAGGAGAAAACAGAGTGAAACCTAAACATGAAAACGGTTACTGCAAAGGAACGGTTTAACCTAGAAGAACGAAATTTGTTGAGCCAAGTAGGACTGGTTTACTGATCATTACCTGCAAGTATCATTAAGATTGGGTGAAAAAATGTTTGCTGAGATTTCAGGAAACTCGTAGTTTTTTGGAAGCTTGGCAACCCTTTCATATGAATGTGATTCTGGTCAGTCGCTGCTTGGGGCTACTTCAATAGGACACAAACCATAGCGATAGAACTTGGAACTACATTAATGTGCCAAGTTTCAAAGAGCTAGCACAAACCGTGTTTGATTTAGAGTTCCAACTACATGTATCCATATAGGAGAAAACAGAGTGAAACCTAAACATGAAAACGGTTACTGCAAAGGAACGGTTTAAACTAGAAGAACGAAAATTGGTGAGCCAAGTGAGATTGGTGTACTGATCATTACCTGCAAGTACCATCAAGATTGGGTGAAAAAATGTTTGCTGAGATTACAGGAAATTCGTAGTTTTTTGAAAGCTTGGCAACCCCTTTCAATGAATGTGATTCTCATCAGTCTCTGCTTGGGGCTACTTCAATAGGACACAAACCATAGCGATAGAACTTGGAACTACATTATTTTTCCAAGTTTCAAGGAGCTAGCACAAACCGTGTTTGATTTAGAGTTCCAACTACATGTATCCATATAGGAGAAAACAGAGTGAAACCTAAACATGAAAACGGTTCCTGCAAAGGAACTGTTTAACCTAGAAGAACGAAATTTGGTGAGCCAAGTGGGACTGGTGTACTGATCATTACCTGCAAGTATCATCAAAATTGGGTGAAAAAATGTTGGCTGAGATTTCAGGAAACTTGTAGTTTTTTAGAAGCTTGGCAACCCCTTCCAATGAATGTGATTCTCGTCAGTCTGTGCTTGGGGCTACTTCCATAGGACACAAACCATAGCGATAGAACTTGGAACTACATTATTGTGCCAAGTTTCAAAGAGCTAGCACAAACCGTGTTTGATTTAGAGTTCCAACTACATGTATCCATATAGGAGAAAACAGAGTGAAACCTAAACATGAAAACGGTTACTGCAAAGGAACGGTTTAACCTAGATGGACGAAATTTGGTGAGCCAAGTGGGACTGGTGTACTGATCGTTACCTGCAAGTATCATCAAGATTGGGTGAAAAAATGTTTGCTGAGATTTCAGGAAACTCGCAGTTTTTTGAAAGCTTGGCAACCCTTTTCAATGAATGTGATTCTCATCAGTCTTTGCTTGGGGCTACTTCAATAGGACACAAACCATTGCGATAGAACTTGGAACTACATTATTGTGCCAAGTTTCAAAGAGCTAGCACAAACCGTGTTTGATTTAGAGTTCCAAATACATGTATCCATATAGGAGAAAACAGAGTGAAACCTAAATATGAAAACAGTTACTGCAAACGAACGGTTTAACCTAGAAGAACGAAATTTGGTGAGCCAAGTGAGACTGGTGTACTGATCATTACCTGCAAGTATCATCAAGATTGGGTGAAAAAAAGTTTGCTGAGATTTCAGGAAACTCGTAGTTTCTTGGAAGCTTGGCAACCCCTTTCAATGAAAGTGATTCTCGTCAGTCTCTGCTTGGGGCTACTTCAATAGGACACAAACCATAGTCATAGAACTTGGAACTACATTATTGTGCCAAGTTTCAAAGAGATAGCACAAACCGTGTTTGATTTAGAGATCCAACTACATGTATCCATATAGGAGAAAACAGAGTGAAACCTAAACATGAAAACGGTTACTGCAAAGGAACGGTTTAACCTAGAAGAACGAAATTTAGTGACCCAAGTGGGATTGGTGTACTGATCATTACCTGCCAGTACCATCAAGATTGGGTGAAAAAATGTTTGCTGAGATTTCAGGAAATTCGTAGTTTTTTGGAAGCTTGGCAACCCCTTTCAATGAATGTGATTCTCGTCAGTCTCTGCTTGGGGCTACTTCAATAGGACACAAACCATAGCGATAGAACTTGGAACTACATTATTGTTCCAAGTTTCAAGGAGCTAGCACAAACCGTGTTTGATTTAGAGTTCCAACTACATGTATCCATATAGGAGAAAACAGAGTGAAACCTAAACATGAAAACGGTTACTGCAAAGGAACGGTTTAACCTAGAAGAACGAAATTTGGTGAGCCAAGTGGGATTGGTGTACTGATCATTTCCTGCCAGTACCATCTAAATTGGGTGAAAAAATGTTTGCTGAGAGTTCAGGAAATTCGTAGTTTTTTGGAAGCTTGGCAACCCCTTTCAATGAATGTGATTCCCGTCAGTCTCTGCTTGGGGCTACTTCAATAGGACACAAACCATAGCGATAGAACTTGGAACTACATTATTGTGCCAAGTTTCAAAGAGCTAGCACAAACCGTGTTTGATTTAGAGTTCCAACTACATGTATCCATATAGGAGAAAACAGAGTGAAACCTAAACATGAAAACAATTACTGCAAAGGAACGGTTTAACCTAGAAGAACGAAATTTGGTGAGCCAAGGGGGACTCGTGTACTGATCATTACCTGCAAGTATCATCAAGATTGGGTGAAAAAATGTTTGCTGAGATTTCAGGAAACTCGTAGTTTTTTGGAAGCTTGGCAACCCCTTTCAATGAAAGTGATTCTCGTCAGTCTCTGCTTCGGGCTACTTCCATAGGACACAATCCATAGCGATAGAACTTGGAACTACATTATTGTGCCAAGTTTCAAAGAGCTAGCACAAACCGTGATTGATTTAGAGTTCCAACTACATGTATCCATATAGAAGAAAACAGAGTGAAACCTAAACATGAAAACGGTTTCTGCAAAGGAATGGTTTAACCTAGAAGAACGAAATTTGGTGAGCCAAGTGGGATTGGTGTACTTATCATTACCTGCCAGTATCATCAAATTGGGTGAAAAAATGTTTGCTGAGATTTCAGGAAACTCGTAGTTTTTTGGAAGCTTGGCAACCCCTTTCAATGAATGTGATTCTCGTCAGTCTCTGCTTGGGGCTACTTCAATAGGACACAAACCATAGCGATAGAACTTGGAACTACATTATTGTGCCAAGTTTCAAAGAGCTAGCACAAACCGTGTTTGATTTAGAGTTTCAATGACATGTATCCATATAGGAGAAAACAGAGTGAAACCTAAACATGTAAACAGTTACTGCAAAGGAACGGTTTAACCTAGAAGAACGAAATTTGGTGAGCCAAGTGGGACTCGTGTACTGATCAATACCTGCAAGTATCATCAAGATTGGGTGAAAAAATGCTGAGATTTCAGGAAACTCGTAGTTTTTTGGAAGCTTGGCAACCCCTTCCAATGAATGTGATTCTCGTCATTCCCTGCTTTTGGCTACTTCAATAGGACACAAACCATAGCGAAACAACTTGGAACTACATAATTGTGCCAAGTTTCAAAGACCTAACAGATACCGTGTTTGATTTAGAGTTTCAATGACATGTATCCATATAGGAGAAAACAGAGTGAAACCTAAACATGAAAACGGTTACTGCAAAGGAACGGTTTAACCTAGAAGAACGAAATTTGGTGACCCAAGTGGGATTGGTGTACTGATCATTACCTGCCAGTACCATCAAGATTGGGTGAAAAAATGTTTGCTGAGATTTCAGGAAACTCGTAGTTTTTTGGAAGCTTGGCAACCCCTTCCAATGAATGTGATTCTCGTCAGTCTCTGCTTGGGGCTACTTCCATAGGACACAAACCAGAGCGATAGAACTTGGAACTACATAGTTGTGCCAAGTATCAAAGAGCTAGCACAAACCGTGTTTGATTTAGAGTTTCAATGACATGTATCCATATAGGAGAAAACAGAGTGAAACCTAAACATGAAAAGGGTTACTGCAAAGGAAAGGTTTAACCTAGAATAACGAAATTTGGTGAGCCAAGTGGGATTGGTGTACTGATCATTACCTGCAAGTAACATCAAGATTGGGTGAAAAAATGTTTGCTGAGATTTCATGAGACTCGTAGTTTTTTGGAAGCTTGGCAACCCCTTTCAATGAATGTGATTCTCGTCAGTCTCTGCTTGGGGCTACTTCAATAGGACACAAACCATAGCGATAGAACTTGGAACTACATTATTGTGCCATGTTTCAAAGAGCTAGCACAAACCGTGTTTGAATTAGAGTTCAAAATACATGTATCCATATAGGAGAAAACAGAGTGAAACCTAAACATGAAAACGGTTACTGCAAAGGAACGGTTTAACCTAGAAGAACGAAATTTGTTGAGCCAAGTAGGACTGGTTTACTGATCATTACCTGCAAGTATCATTAAGATTGGGTGAAAAAATGTTTGCTGAGATTTCAGGAAACTCGTAGTTTTTTGGAAGCTTGGCAACCCTTTCATATGAATGTGATTCTGGTCAGTCGCTGCTTGGGGCTACTTCAATAGGACACAAACCATAGCGATAGAACTTGGAACTACATTAATGTGCCAAGTTTCAAAGAGCTAGCACAAACCGTGTTTGATTTAGAGTTCCAACTACATGTATCCATATAGGAGAAAACAGAGTGAAACCTAAACATGAAAACGGTTACTGCAAAGGAACGGTTTAAACTAGAAGAACGAAAATTGGTGAGCCAAGTGAGATTGGTGTACTGATCATTACCTGCAAGTACCATCAAGATTGGGTGAAAAAATGTTTGCTGAGATTACAGGAAATTCGTAGTTTTTTGAAAGCTTGGCAACCCCTTTCAATGAATGTGATTCTCATCAGTCTCTGCTTGGGGCTACTTCAATAGGACACAAACCATAGCGATAGAACTTGGAACTACATTATTTTTCCAAGTTTCAAGGAGCTAGCACAAACCGTGTTTGATTTAGAGTTCCAACTACATGTATCCATATAGGAGAAAACAGAGTGAAACCTAAACATGAAAACGGTTCCTGCAAAGGAACTGTTTAACCTAGAAGAACGAAATTTGGTGAGCCAAGTGGGACTGGTGTACTGATCATTACCTGCAAGTATCATCAAAATTGGGTGAAAAAATGTTGGCTGAGATTTCAGGAAACTTGTAGTTTTTTAGAAGCTTGGCAACCCCTTCCAATGAATGTGATTCTCGTCAGTCTGTGCTTGGGGCTACTTCCATAGGACACAAACCATAGCGATAGAACTTGGAACTACATTATTGTGCCAAGTTTCAAAGAGCTAGCACAAACCGTGTTTGATTTAGAGTTCCAACTACATGTATCCATATAGGAGAAAACAGAGTGAAACCTAAACATGAAAACGGTTACTGCAAAGGAACGGTTTAACCTAGATGGACGAAATTTGGTGAGCCAAGTGGGACTGGTGTACTGATCGTTACCTGCAAGTATCATCAAGATTGGGTGAAAAAATGTTTGCTGAGATTTCAGGAAACTCGCAGTTTTTTGAAAGCTTGGCAACCCTTTTCAATGAATGTGATTCTCATCAGTCTTTGCTTGGGGCTACTTCAATAGGACACAAACCATTGCGATAGAACTTGGAACTACATTATTGTGCCAAGTTTCAAAGAGCTAGCACAAACCGTGTTTGATTTAGAGTTCCAAATACATGTATCCATATAGGAGAAAACAGAGTGAAACCTAAATATGAAAACAGTTACTGCAAACGAACGGTTTAACCTAGAAGAACGAAATTTGGTGAGCCAAGTGAGACTGGTGTACTGATCATTACCTGCAAGTATCATCAAGATTGGGTGAAAAAAAGTTTGCTGAGATTTCAGGAAACTCGTAGTTTCTTGGAAGCTTGGCAACCCCTTTCAATGAAAGTGATTCTCGTCAGTCTCTGCTTGGGGCTACTTCAATAGGACACAAACCATAGTCATAGAACTTGGAACTACATTATTGTGCCAAGTTTCAAAGAGATAGCACAAACCGTGTTTGATTTAGAGATCCAACTACATGTATCCATATAGGAGAAAACAGAGTGAAACCTAAACATGAAAACGGTTACTGCAAAGGAACGGTTTAACCTAGAAGAACGAAATTTAGTGACCCAAGTGGGATTGGTGTACTGATCATTACCTGCCAGTACCATCAAGATTGGGTGAAAAAATGTTTGCTGAGATTTCAGGAAACTCTTAGTTTTTAGGAGCTTGGCAACCCCTTCCAATGAAAGTGATTCTCGTCAGTCTCTGCTTGGGGCTACTTCAATAGGACACAAACCATAGCGATAGAACTTGGAACTACATTATTGTGCCAAGTTTCAAAGAGCTAGCAAAAACCGTGTTTGATTTAGAGTTCCAACTACATGTATCCATATAGGAGAAAACAGAGTGAAACCTAAACATGAAAACGGTTACTGCAAAGGAACGGTTTAACCTAGAAGAACGAAATTTGGTGAGCCAAGTGGGATTGGTGTACTGATCATTTCCTGCCAGTACCATCTAAATTGGGTGAAAAAATGTTTGCTGAGAGTTCAGGAAATTCGTAGTTTTTTGGAAGCTTGGCAACCCCTTTCAATGAATGTGATTCCCGTCAGTCTCTGCTTGGGGCTACTTCAATAGGACACAAACCATAGCGATAGAACTTGGAACTACATTATTGTGCCAAGTTTCAAAGAGCTAGCACAAACCGTGTTTGATTTAGAGTTCCAACTACATGTATCCATATAGGAGAAAACAGAGTGAAACCTAAACATGAAAACAATTACTGCAAAGGAACGGTTTAACCTAGAAGAACGAAATTTGGTGAGCCAAGGGGGACTCGTGTACTGATCATTACCTGCAAGTATCATCAAGATTGGGTGAAAAAATGTTTGCTGAGATTTCAGGAAACTCGTAGTTTTTTGGAAGCTTGGCAACCCCTTTCAATGAAAGTGATTCTCGTCAGTCTCTGCTTCGGGCTACTTCCATAGGACACAATCCATAGCGATAGAACTTGGAACTACATTATTGTGCCAAGTTTCAAAGAGCTAGCACAAACCGTGATTGATTTAGAGTTCCAACTACATGTATCCATATAGAAGAAAACAGAGTGAAACCTAAACATGAAAACGGTTTCTGCAAAGGAATGGTTTAACCTAGAAGAACGAAATTTGGTGAGCCAAGTGGGATTGGTGTACTTATCATTACCTGCCAGTATCATCAAATTGGGTGAAAAAATGTTTGCTGAGATTTCAGGAAACTCGTAGTTTTTTGGAAGCTTGGCAACCCCTTTCAATGAATGTGATTCTCGTCAGTCTCTGCTTGGGGCTACTTCAATAGGACACAAACCATAGCGATAGAACTTGGAACTACATTATTGTGCCAAGTTTCAAAGAGCTAGCACAAACCGTGTTTGATTTAGAGTTTCAATGACATGTATCCATATAGGAGAAAACAGAGTGAAACCTAAACATGTAAACAGTTACTGCAAAGGAACGGTTTAACCTAGAAGAACGAAATTTGGTGAGCCAAGTGGGACTCGTGTACTGATCAATACCTGCAAGTATCATCAAGATTGGGTGAAAAAATGCTGAGATTTCAGGAAACTCGTAGTTTTTTGGAAGCTTGGCAACCCCTTCCAATGAATGTGATTCTCGTCATTCCCTGCTTTTGGCTACTTCAATAGGACACAAACCATAGCGAAACAACTTGGAACTACATAATTGTGCCAAGTTTCAAAGACCTAACAGATACCGTGTTTGATTTAGAGTTTCAATGACATGTATCCATATAGGAGAAAACAGAGTGAAACCTAAACATGAAAACGGTTACTGCAAAGGAACGGTTTAACCTAGAAGAACGAAATTTGGTGACCCAAGTGGGATTGGTGTACTGATCATTACCTGCCAGTACCATCAAGATTGGGTGAAAAAATGTTTGCTGAGATTTCAGGAAACTCGTAGTTTTTTGGAAGCTTGGCAACCCCTTCCAATGAATGTGATTCTCGTCAGTCTCTGCTTGGGGCTACTTCCATAGGACACAAACCAGAGCGATAGAACTTGGAACTACATAGTTGTGCCAAGTATCAAAGAGCTAGCACAAACCGTGTTTGATTTAGAGTTTCAATGACATGTATCCATATAGGAGAAAACAGAGTGAAACCTAAACATGAAAAGGGTTACTGCAAAGGAAAGGTTTAACCTAGAATAACGAAATTTGGTGAGCCAAGTGGGATTGGTGTACTGATCATTACCTGCAAGTAACATCAAGATTGGGTGAAAAAATGTTTGCTGAGATTTCATGAGACTCGTAGTTTTTTGGAAGCTTGGCAACCCCTTTCAATGAATGTGATTCTCGTCAGTCTCTGCTTGGGGCTACTTCAATAGGACACAAACCATAGCGATAGAACTTGGAACTACATTATTGTGCCATGTTTCAAAGAGCTAGCACAAACCGTGTTTGAATTAGAGTTCAAAATACATGTATCCATATAGGAGAAAACAGAGTGAAACCTAAACATGAAAACGGTTACTGCAAAGGAACGGTTTAACCTAGAAGAACGAAATTTGTTGAGCCAAGTAGGACTGGTTTACTGATCATTACCTGCAAGTATCATTAAGATTGGGTGAAAAAATGTTTGCTGAGATTTCAGGAAACTCGTAGTTTTTTGGAAGCTTGGCAACCCTTTCATATGAATGTGATTCTGGTCAGTCGCTGCTTGGGGCTACTTCAATAGGACACAAACCATAGCGATAGAACTTGGAACTACATTAATGTGCCAAGTTTCAAAGAGCTAGCACAAACCGTGTTTGATTTAGAGTTCCAACTACATGTATCCATATAGGAGAAAACAGAGTGAAACCTAAACATGAAAACGGTTACTGCAAAGGAACGGTTTAAACTAGAAGAACGAAAATTGGTGAGCCAAGTGAGATTGGTGTACTGATCATTACCTGCAAGTACCATCAAGATTGGGTGAAAAAATGTTTGCTGAGATTACAGGAAATTCGTAGTTTTTTGAAAGCTTGGCAACCCCTTTCAATGAATGTGATTCTCATCAGTCTCTGCTTGGGGCTACTTCAATAGGACACAAACCATAGCGATAGAACTTGGAACTACATTATTTTTCCAAGTTTCAAGGAGCTAGCACAAACCGTGTTTGATTTAGAGTTCCAACTACATGTATCCATATAGGAGAAAACAGAGTGAAACCTAAACATGAAAACGGTTCCTGCAAAGGAACTGTTTAACCTAGAAGAACGAAATTTGGTGAGCCAAGTGGGACTGGTGTACTGATCATTACCTGCAAGTATCATCAAAATTGGGTGAAAAAATGTTGGCTGAGATTTCAGGAAACTTGTAGTTTTTTAGAAGCTTGGCAACCCCTTCCAATGAATGTGATTCTCGTCAGTCTGTGCTTGGGGCTACTTCCATAGGACACAAACCATAGCGATAGAACTTGGAACTACATTATTGTGCCAAGTTTCAAAGAGCTAGCACAAACCGTGTTTGATTTAGAGTTCCAACTACATGTATCCATATAGGAGAAAACAGAGTGAAACCTAAACATGAAAACGGTTACTGCAAAGGAACGGTTTAACCTAGATGGACGAAATTTGGTGAGCCAAGTGGGACTGGTGTACTGATCGTTACCTGCAAGTATCATCAAGATTGGGTGAAAAAATGTTTGCTGAGATTTCAGGAAACTCGCAGTTTTTTGAAAGCTTGGCAACCCTTTTCAATGAATGTGATTCTCATCAGTCTTTGCTTGGGGCTACTTCAATAGGACACAAACCATTGCGATAGAACTTGGAACTACATTATTGTGCCAAGTTTCAAAGAGCTAGCACAAACCGTGTTTGATTTAGAGTTCCAAATACATGTATCCATATAGGAGAAAACAGAGTGAAACCTAAATATGAAAACAGTTACTGCAAACGAACGGTTTAACCTAGAAGAACGAAATTTGGTGAGCCAAGTGAGACTGGTGTACTGATCATTACCTGCAAGTATCATCAAGATTGGGTGAAAAAAAGTTTGCTGAGATTTCAGGAAACTCGTAGTTTCTTGGAAGCTTGGCAACCCCTTTCAATGAAAGTGATTCTCGTCAGTCTCTGCTTGGGGCTACTTCAATAGGACACAAACCATAGTCATAGAACTTGGAACTACATTATTGTGCCAAGTTTCAAAGAGATAGCACAAACCGTGTTTGATTTAGAGATCCAACTACATGTATCCATATAGGAGAAAACAGAGTGAAACCTAAACATGAAAACGGTTACTGCAAAGGAACGGTTTAACCTAGAAGAACGAAATTTAGTGACCCAAGTGGGATTGGTGTACTGATCATTACCTGCCAGTACCATCAAGATTGGGTGAAAAAATGTTTGCTGAGATTTCAGGAAATTCGTAGTTTTTTGGAAGCTTGGCAACCCCTTTCAATGAATGTGATTCTCGTCAGTCTCTGCTTGGGGCTACTTCAATAGGACACAAACCATAGCGATAGAACTTGGAACTACATTATTGTTCCAAGTTTCAAGGAGCTAGCACAAACCGTGTTTGATTTAGAGTTCCAACTACATGTATCCATATAGGAGAAAACAGAGTGAAACCTAAACATGAAAACGGTTGCTGCAAAGGAACGGATAAACCTAGAAGAACGAAATTTGTTGAGCCAAGTGGGATTGGTGTACTGATCATTACCTGCAAGTATCATCAAGATTGGGTGAAAAAATGTTTGCTGAGATTTCAAGAAACTCGTAGTTTTTTGGAAGCTTGGCAACCCCTTCCAATGAATGTGATTCTCGTCAGTCTCTGCTTGGGGCTACTTCCATAGGACACAAACCATAGCGATGGAACTTGGAACTACATAGTTGTGCCCAGTTTTCAAAGAGCTAGCACAAACCGTGTTTGATTTAGAGTTCCAACTACATGTATCCATATAGGAGAAAACAGAGTGAAACCTAAACATGAAAAGGGTTACTGCAAAGGAACGGTCTAACCTAGAAGAAACGAAATTTGGTGAGCCAAGTGGGATTGGTGTACTGATCATTACCTGCCAGTATCATCATGATTGGGTGAAAAAATATTTGCTGAGATTTCATGAGACTCGTAGTTTTTTGGAAGCTTGGCAACCCTTTTCAATGAATGTGATTCTCGTCAGTCTCTGCTTGGGGCTACTTCAATAGGACACAAACCATAGCGAAAGAACTTGGAACTACATTGTTGTGCCAAGTTTCAAAGAGCTAGCACAAACCGTGTTTGATTTAGAGTTCCAACTACATGTATCCATATAGGAGAAACCAGAGTGAAACCTAAACATGAAAACGGTTACTGCAAAGGAACGGTTTAACCTAGAAGAACGAAATTTGGTGAGCCAAGTGGGATTGGTGTACTGATAATTACCTGCATGTATCATTTAGATTGGGTGAAAAAATGTTTGCTGAGATTTCAGGAAACTCCTAGTTTTTAGGAGCTTGGCAAACCCTTCCAATGAAAGTGATTCTTGTCAGTCTATGCTTGGGGCTACTTCCATAGGACACAAAACCATAGCGATAGAACTTGGAACTACATTATTGTGCCAAGTTTCAAATAGCTAGCACAAACCGTGTTTGATTTAGAGTTCCAACTACATGTATCCATATAGGAGAAAACAGAGTGAAACCTAAATATGAAAACAGTTACTGCAAACGAACGGTTTAACCTAGAAGAACGAAATTTGTTGAGCCATGTGGGACTGGTGTACTGATCAATACCTGCAAGTATCATCAAGATTGGGTGAAAAAATGTTTGCTGAGATTTCAGGAAACTCGCAGTTTTTGGAAGCTTGGCAACCCCTTCCAATGAATGTGATTCTCGTCAGTCCCTGCTTGGGGCTACTTCCATAGGACACAAACCATAGCGATAGAACTTGGAACTACATTATTGTGCCAAGTTTCAAAGAGCTAGCAGAAACCGTGTTTGATTTAGAGTTCCAAATACATGTATCCATATAGGAGAAAACAGAGTGAAACCTAAACATGAAAACGGTTACTGCAAAGGAACGGGTTAACCTAGAAGAACGAAATTTGGTGAGCCAAGTCGGATTGGTGTACTGATCATTACCTGCCAGTACCATCAAGATTGTGTGAAAAAATGTTTGCTGAGATTTCAGGAAATTCGTAGTTTTTTGGAAGATTGGCAACCCCTTTCAATGAATGTGATTCTCCTCAGTCTCTGCTTGGGGCTACTTCAATTGGACACAAACCATAGCGATAGAACTTGGAACTACATTATTTTTCCAAGTTTCAAGGAGCTAGCACAAACCGTGTTTGATTTAGAGTTCCAACTACATGTATCCATATAGGAGAAAACAGAGTGAAACCTAAACATGAAAACGGTTACTGCAGAGGAACGGTTTAACCTAGAAGAACGAAATTTGGTGAGCCAAGTGGGACTGGTGTACTGATCATTACCTGCAAGTATCATCAAGATTGGTGAAAAAATGTTTGCTGAGATTTCAGGAAACTCGCAGGTTTTTGAAAGCCTGGCAACCACTTTCAATGAATGTGATTCTCATTAGTCTCTGCTTGGTGCTACTTCAATAGACACAAACCATAGTGATAGAACTTGGAACTACATTATTGTTCCAAGTTTCAAGGAGCTAGCACAAACCGTGTTTGATTTAGAGTTCCAACTACATGTATCCATATAGGAGAAAACAGAGTGAAACCTAAACATGAAAACGGTTACTGCAAAGGAACGGTTAAACCTAGAAGAACGAAATTTGGAGAGCCAAGTGGGACTGGTGTACTGATCATTACCTGCAAGTATCATCAAGATTGGGTGAAAAAATATTTGCTGAGATTTCAAGAAACTCGTAGTTTTTTGGAAGCTTGGCAACCCCTTCCAATGAATGTGATTCTCGTCAGTCTCTGCTTGGGGCTACTTCCATAGGACACAAACCATAGCGATAGAACTTGGAACTAGATTATTGTGCCAAGAATCAAAGAGCTAGCACAAACCGTGTTTGATTTAGAGTTCCAACTACATGTATCCATATAGGAGAAAACAGAGTGAAACCTAAACATGAAAAGGGTTACTGCAAAGGAACGGTTTAACCTAGAAGAAACGAAATTTGGTGAGCCAAGTGGGATTGGGGTACTGATCATTACCTGCAAGTACCATCAAGATTGGTTGAAAAACTATTTGCTGAGATTTCAGGAAATTCGTAGTTTTTTGAAAGCTTGGCAACCCCTTTGAATGAATGTGATTCTCATCAGTCTCTGCTTGGGGCTACTTCAATAGGACACAAAACATAGCGATAGAACTTGGAACTACATTATTGTGCCAATTTTCAAAGAGCTAGCACAAACCGTGTTTGATTTAGAGTTCCAACTACATGTATCCATATAGGAGAAAAAAGAGTGAAACATAAACATGAAAACGGTTACTGCAAAGGAACGGTTTAACCTAGAAGAACGAAATTTGTTGAGCCAAGTGGGACTGGTGTACTGATCATTACCTGCCAGTACCATCAAGATTGGGTGAAAAAATGTTTGCTGAGATTTCAGGAAACTCCTAGTTTTTAGGAGCTTGGCAAACCCTTCCAATGAAAGTGATTCTCGTCAGTCTCTGCTTGGGGTTACTTCCATAGGACACAAACCATAGCGATAGAACTTGGAACTACATTATTGTGCCAAGTTTCAAAGAGCTAGCACAAACCGTGTTTGATTTAGAGTTCCAACTACATGTATCCATATAGGAGAAAACAGAGTGAAACCTAAACATGAAAACGGTTACTGCAAAGGAACGGTTTAACCTAGAAGAACGAAATTTGGTGAGCCAAGTGGGATTGGGGTACTGATCATTACCTGCCAGTACCATCAAAATTGGGTGAAAAAATGTTTGCTGAGATTTCAGGAAATTCGTAGTTTTTTGGAAGCTTGGCAACCCCTTTCAATGAATGTTATTCCCGTCAGTCTCTGCTTGGGGCTACTTCAATAGGACACAAACCATAGCGATAGAACTTGGAACTACATTATTGTGCCAAGTTTCAAAGAGCTAGCACAAACCGTGTTTGATTTAGAGTTCCAACTACATGTATCCATATAGGAGAAAACAGAGTGAAACCTAAACATGAAAACGGTTACTGCAAAGGAACGGTTTAACCTAGAAGAACGAAATTTGGTGAGCCAAGCGGGACTCGTGTACTGATCATTACCTGCAAGTATCATCAAGATTGGGTGAAAAAATGTTTGCTGAGATTTCAGGAAAGTCGTAGTTTTTGGAAGCTTGGCAACCCCTTTCAATGAAAGGGATTCTCGTCAGTCTCTGCTTCGGGCTACTTCCATAGGACACAAACCAAAGCGATAGACATTATTGTGCCAAGTTTCAAAGAGCTAGCACAAACCGTGTTTGATTTAGAGTTCCAAATACATGTATCCATATAGAAGAAAACAGAGTGAAACCTAAACATGAAAACGGTTACTGCAAAGGAACGGTTTAACCTAGAAGAACGAAATTTGGTTAGCCAAGTGGGATTGGTGTACTTATCATTACCTGCCAGTATCATCAAATTGGGTGAAAAAAATGTTTGCTGAGATTTCAGGAAACTCGTAGTTTTTGGAAGCTTGGCAACCCCTTTCAATTAATGTGATTCTCGTCAGTCTCTGCTTGGGGCTACTTCAATAGGACACAAACCATAGCGATAGAACTTGGAACTACATTATTGTGCCAAGTTTCAAAGAGCTAGCAGAAACCGTGTTTGATTTAGAGTTTCAATGATATGTATCCATATAGGAGAAAACAGAGTGAAACCTAAACATGAATACAGTTACTGCAAAGGAACGGTTTAACCTAGAAGAACGAAATTTGGTGAGCCAATTGGGACTCGTGTACTGATCAATACCTGCAAGTATCATCAAGATTGGGTGAAAAAATGCTGAGATTTCAGGAAACTCGTAGTTTTTTGGAAGCTTGGCAACCCCTTTCAATGAATGTGATTCTCGTCAGTCTCTGCTTGGGGCTACTTCAATAGGACACAACCCAAAGCGATAGAACTTGGAACTACATTATTGTGCCAAGTTTCAAAGAGCTAGCACAAACCGTGTTTGATTTAGAGTTCCAACTACATGTATCCATATAGGAGAAAACAGAGTGAAACCTAAACATGAAAACGGTTACTGCAAAGGAACGGTATAACCTAGAAGAACGAAATTTGGTGAGCCAAGTGGGATTGGTGTACTGATCATTACCTGCAAGTATCATCAAAATTGGGTGAAAAAATGTTTGCTGAGATTTCAGGAAATTCGTAGTTTTTTGCAAGCTTGGCAACCCCTTTCAATGAATGTTATTCCCGTCAGTCTCTGCTTGGGGCTACTTCAATAGGACACAAACCATAGCGATAGAACTTGGAACTACATCATTGTGCCAAGTTTCAAAGAGCTAGCACAAACCGTGTTTGATTTAGAGTTCCAACTACATGTATCCATATAGGAGAAAACAGAGTGAAACCTAAACATGAAAACAGTTACTGCAAAGGAACGGTTTAATCTAGAAGAACGAAATTTGGTGAGCCAAGGGGGACTCGTGTACTGATCATTACCTGCAAGTATCATCAAGATTGGGTGAAAAAATGTTTGCTGAGATTTCAGGAAACTCGTAGTTTTTTGGAAGCTTGGCAACCCCTTTCAATGAAAGTGATTCTCGTCAGTCTCTGCTTCGGGCTACTTCCATAGGACACAATCCATAGCGATAGAACTTGGAACTACATTATTGTGCCACGTTTCAAAGAGCTAGCACAAACCGTGTTTGATTTAGAGTTCCAACTACATGTATCCATATAGAAGAAAACAGAGTGAAACATAAACATGAAAACGGTTACTGCAAAGGAACGGTTTAACCTAGAAGAATGAAATTTGGTGAGCCAAGTGGGACTTGTGTACTGATCAATACCTGCAAGTATCATCAAGATTGGGTGAACAAATGCTGAGATTTCAGGAAACACGTAGTTTTTTGGAAGCTTGGCAACCCCTTCCAATGAATGTGATTCTCGTCAGTCCCTGCTTGGGGCTACTTCAATAGGACACAAACCATAGCGAAACAACTTGGAACTACATAATTGTGCCAAGTTTCAAAGACCTGACAGATACCGTGTTTGATTTAGAGTTCCAAATACATGTATCCATATAGGAGAAAACAGAGTGAAACCTAAACATGAAAACAGTTACTGCAAAGGAACGGTTTAACCTAGAAGAACGAAATTTGGTGAGCCAAGTGGGATTGGTGTAGTGATCATTACCTGCAAGTATCATCAAGATTGGGTGAAAAAAATGTTTGCTGTGATTTCAGGAATCTTGTAGTTTTTTGGAAGCTTGGCATCCCCTTTCAATGAAAGAGATTCTCCTCAGTCTCTGCTTGGGGCTACTTCCATAGGACACAAATCATAGCGATAGAACTTATACCTACATTATTGTGCCAATTTTCAAAGAGCTAGCACAAACCGTGTTTGATTTAGTGTTCCAACTACATGTATCCATATAGAAGAAAACAGAGTGAAACCTAAACATGAAAACGGTTACTGCAAAGGAACGGTTTAACCTAGAAGAAGGAAATTTGGTGAGCCCAGTGGGATTGGTGTACTTATCATTACCTGCCAGTATCATCCAGATTGGGATAAAAAATGTTTTGCTGAGATTTCAGGAACTCGTAGTTTTTTGGAAGCTTGGCAACCCCTTTCAATGAATGTGATTCTCGTCAGTCTCTGCTTGGGGCTACTTCCATAGGACACAAACCATAGGGATAGAACTTGGAACTACATTATTGTGCCAAGTTTCAAAGAGCTAGCACAAACCGTGTTTGATTTAGAGTTCCAACTACATGTATCCATATAGGAGAAAACAGAGTGAAACCTGAACATGAAAACGGTTACTGCAAAGGAAGGGTTTAACCTAGAAGAACAAAATTTGGTGAGCCAAGTGGGACTGGTGTACTGATCATTACCTGCAAGTATCATCAAGATTGGGTGAAAAAATGTTTGCTGAGATTTCAGGAAACTCGTAGTTTTTTGGAAGCTTGGCAACCCCTTTCAATGAAAGTGATTCTCGTCAGTCTCTGCTTGGGGATACTTCAATAGACACAAACCATAGCGATAGAACTTGGAACTACATTATTGTGCCAAGTTTCAAAGAGCTAGCACAAACAGTGTTTGATTTAGAGTTCCAACTACATGTATCCATATAGGAGAAAACAGAGTGAAACCTAAACATGAAAACGGTTACTGCAGAGGAACGGTTTAACCTAGAAGAACGAAATTTGGTGAGCCAAGTGGGATTGGTGTACTGATCATTACCTGCCAGTACCATCAAAATTGGGTGAAAAAATGTTTGCTGAGATTTCAGGAAATTCGTAGTTTTTTGCAAGCTTGGCAACCCCTTTCAATGTATGTTATTCCCGTCAGTCTCTGCTTGGGGCTACTTCAATAGGACACAAACCACAGCGATAGAACTTGGAACTACATTATTGTGCCAAGTTTCAAAGAGCTAGCACAAACCGTGTTTGATTTAGAGTTCCAACTACATGTATCCATTTAGGAGAAAACAGAGGGAAACCTAAACATGAAATCAGTTACTGCAAAGGAACGGTTTAACCTGGAAGAACGAAATTTGGTGAGCCAAGGGGGACTCGTGTACTGATCATTACCTGCAAGTATCATCAAGATTGGGGGAAAAATGCTGAGATTTGAGGAAACTCGTAGTTTTTTGGAAGCTTGGCAACCCCTTCCAATGAATGTGATTCTCGTCAGTCTCTGCTTGGGGCTACTTCAATAGGACACAAAACATACCGATAGAACTTGGAACTACATTATTGTGGCAAGTTTCAAAGAGCTAGCACAAACCGTGTTTGATTTAGAGTTCCAACTACATGTATCCATATAGGAGAAAACAGAGTGAAACCTATACATGAAAACGGTTACTGCAAAGGAACGGTTTAACCTAGAAGAACGAAATTTGGTGAGCCAAGTGGAATTGGTGTACTGATCATTTCCTGCAAGTATCATCAAGTTTGGGTGAAAAAATATTTGCTGAGATTTCAGGAAACTCGTAGTTTTTTGGAAGCTTGGCAACCCCTTTCAATGAAAGTGATTCTCGTCAGTCTCTGCTTCGGGCTACTTCCATAGGATACAATCCATAGCGATAGAACTTGGAACTACATTATTGTGCCAAGTTTCAAAGAGCTAGCACAAACCGTGTTTGATTTAGAGTTCCAACTACATGTATCCATATAGAAGAAAACAGAGTGAAACCTAAACATGAAAACGGTTACTGCAAAGGAACGGTTTAACCTAGAAGAACGAAATTTGGTGAGCAAGTGGGATTGGTGTACTGATCATTACCTGCCAGTATCATCAGGATTGGGTGAAAAAATGTTTGCTGAGATTTCAGGAAACTCGTAGTTTTTTGGAAGCTTGGCAACCCCTTTCAATGAATGTGACTCTCCTCAGTCTCTGCTTGGGGCTACTTCAATAGGACACAAACCATAGCGAAACAACTTGGAACTACATAATTGTGCCAAGTTTCAAAGACCTGACAGATACCGTGTTTGATTTAGAGTTTCAATGACATGTATCCATATAGGAGAAAACAGAGTGAAACCTAAACATGAAAACAGTTACTGCAAAGGAACGGTTTAACCTAGAAGAACGAAATTTGGTGAGCCAAGTGGGACTCCTGTACTGATCAATACCTGCAAGTATCATCAAGATTGGGTGTAAAAATGCTGAGATTTCAGGAAACTCGTAGTTTTTTGGAAGCTTGGCAACCCCTTCCAATGCATGTGATTCTCGTCAGTCCCTGCTTGGTGCTACTTCAATAGGACACAAACCATAGCGAAACAACTTGGAACTACATAATTGTGCCAAGTTTCAAAGACCTAACAGATACCGTGTGTGATTTAGAGTTTCAATGACATGTATCCATATAGGAGAAAACAGAGTGAAACCTAAACATGAAAACGGTTACTGCAAAGGAACGGTTTAACCTAGAAGAACGAAACTTGGTGAGCCAAGTGGGATTGGTGTACTGATCATTACCTGCAAGTATCATCAAGATTGGGTGAAAAAAATGTTTGCTGAGATTTCAGGAATCTCGTAGTTTTTTGGAAGCTTGGCATCCCTTTTCAATGAAAGAGATTCTCCTCAGTCTCTGCTTGGGGCTACTTCCATAGGACACAAATCATAGCGATAGAACTTATAACTACATTATTGTGCCAATTTTCAAAGAGCTAGCACAAACCGTGTTTGATTTAGAGTTCCAACTACATGTATCCATATAGAAGAAAACAGAGTGAAACCTAAACATGAAAACGGTTACTGCAAAGGAACGGTTTAACCTAGAAGAAGGAAATTTGGTGTGCCCAGTGGGATTGGTGTACTTATCATTACCTGCCAGTATCATCAAGATTGGGTGAAAAAATGTTTGCTGAGATTTCAGGAAACTCGTAGTTTTTTGGAAGCTTGGCAACCCCTTTCAATGAATGTGATTCTCGTCAGTCTCTGCTTGGGGCTACTTCCATAGGACACAAACCATAGGGATAGAACTTGGAACTACATTATTGTGCCAAGTTTCAAAGAGCTAGCACAAACCGTGTTTGATTTAGAGTTCCAACTACATGTATCCATATAGGAGAAAACAGAGTGAAACCTAAACATGAAAACGGTTACTGCAAAGGAAGGGTTTTAACCTAGAAGAACGAAATTTGGTGAGCCAAGTGTGATTGGTGTACTGATCATTACCTGGCAGTACCATCAAGATTGGGTGAAAAAAATGTTTGCTGAGATTTCAGGAAATTCGTAGTTTTTGGAAGCTTGGCAACCCCTTTCAATGAATGTGATTCTCGTCAGTCTCTGCTTGGGCCTATTTCAATAGGACACAAACCATAGCGATAGAACTTGGAACTACATTATTGTGCCAAGTTTCAAAGAGCAAGCACAAACCGTGTTTGATTTAGAGTTTCAATGACATGTATCCGTATAGGAGAAAACAGAGTGAAACCTAAACATGAAAACAGTTACTGCAAAGGAACGGTTTAACCTAGAAGAACGAAATTTGGTGAGCCAAGTGGGACTGGTGTACTGATCATTACCTGCAAGTATCATCAAGATTGGGTGAAAAAATGTTTGCTGAGATTTCAGGAAACTCGTAGTTTTTTGGAAGCTTGGCAACCCCTTTCAATGAAAGTGATTCTCGTCAGTCTCTGCTTGGGGCTACTTCAATAGGACACAAACCATAGCGATAGAACTTGGACTACATTATTGTGCCAAGTTTCAAAGAGCTAGCACAAACCGTGTTTGATTTAGAGTTCCAACTACATGTATCCATATAGGAGAAAACAGAGTGAAACCTAAACATGAAAACGGTTACTGCAAAGGAACGGTTTAACTAGAATAACGAAATTTGGTGAGCCAAGTGGGATTGGTGTACTGATCATTACCTGCAAGTATCATCAAAATTGGGTGAAAAAATGTTTGCTGAGATTTCAGGAAATTCGTAGTTTTTTGCAAGCTTGGCAACCCCTTTCAATGAATGTTATTACCGTCAGTCTCTGCTTGGGGCTACTTCAATAGGACACAAACCATAGCGATAGAACTTGGAACTACATTATTGTGCCAAGTTTCAAAGAGCTAGCACAAACCGTGTTTGATTTAGAGTTCCAAATACATGTATCCATATAGGAGAAAACAGAGTGAAACCTAAACATGAAAACAGTTACTGCAAAGGAACGGTTTAATCTAGAAGAACGAAATTTGGTGAGCCAAGGGGGACTCGTGTACTGATCATTACCTGCAAGTATCATCAAGATTGGGTGAAAAAATGTTTGCTGAGATTTCAGGAAACTCGTAGTTTTTTGGAAGCTTGGCAACCCCTTCCAATGAATGTGATTCTCGTCAGTCCCTGCTTGGGGCTACTTCAATAGGACACAAACCATAGCGAAACAACTTGGAACTACATAATTGTGCCAAGTTTCAAAGACCTGACAGATACCGTGTTTGATTTAGAGTTCCAAATACATGTATCCATATAGGAGAAAACAGAGTGAAACCTAAACATGAAAAGGGTTACTGCAAAGGAACGGTTTAACCTAGAAGAACGAAATTTGGTGAGCCCAGTGGGATTGGTGTACTGATCATTACCTGCAAGTATCATCAAGATTGGGTGAAAAAAATGTTTGCTGAGATTTCAGGAATCTCGTAGTTTTTTGGAAGCTTGGCATCCCCTTTCAATGAAAGAGATTCTCCTCAGTCTCTGCTTGGGGCTACTTCCATAGGACACAAATCATAGCGATAGAACTTATAACTACATTATTGTGCCAATTTTCAAAGAGCTAGCACAAACCATGTTTGATTTAGTGTTCCAACTACATGTATCCATATAGAAGAAAACAGAGTGAAACCTAAACATGAAAACGGTTACTGCAAAGGAACGGTTTAACCTAGAAGAACGAAATTTGGTGAGCCATGTGGGATTGGTGTACTGATCATTACCTGCCAGTACCATCAACATTGGGTGAAAAAATGTTTGCTGAGATTTCAGGAAATTCGTAGTTTTTTGCAAGCTTGGCAACCCCTTTCAATGAATGTTATTCCCGTCAGTCTCTGCTTGGGGCTACTTCAATAGGACACAAACCATAGCGATAGAACTTGGAACTACATTATTGTGCCAAGTTTCAAAGAGCTAGCACAAACCGTGTTTGATTTAGAGTTCCAACTACATGTATCCATATAGGAGAAAACAGAGTGAAACCTAAACATGAAATCAGTTACTGCAAAGGAACGGTTTAACCTAGAAAACGAAATTTGGTGAGCCAAGGGGGACTCGTGTACTGATCATTACCTGCAAGTATCATCAAGATTGGGGGAAAAAATGCTGAGATTTGAGGAAACTCATAGTTTTTTGGAAGCTTGGCAACCCCTTTCAATGAATGTGATTCTCGTCAGTCTCTGCTTGGGGCTACTTCAATAGGACACAAAACATACCGATAGAACTTGGAACTACATTATTGTGGCAAGTTTCAAAGAGCTAGCACAAACCGTGTTTGATTTAGAGTTCCAACTACATGTATCCATATAGGAGAAAACAGAGTGAAACCTAAACATGAAAACGGTTACTGCAAAGGAACGGTTTAACCTAGAAGAACGAAATTTGGTGAGCCAAGTGGGATTGGTGTACTGATCATTACCTGCAAGTATCATCAAGATTGGGTGAAAAAATGTTTGCTGAGATTTCAGGAAACTCGTAGTTTTTTTGGAAGCTTGGCAACCCCTTTTAATGAATGTGATTCTCGTCAGTCTCTGCTTGGGGCTACTTCCATAGGACACAAACCATAGCGATAGAACTTGGAACTACATTATTGGGCCAAGTTTCAAAGAGCTAGCACAAACCGTGTTTGATTTTAGAGTTCCAAATACATGTATCCATATAGGAGAAAACAGAGTGAAACCTAAACATGAAAACAGTTACTGCAAAGGAACGGTTTAATCTAGAAGAACGAAATTTGGTGAGCCAAGGGGGACTCGTGTACTGATCATTACCTGCAAGTATCATCAAGATTGGGTGAAAAAATGTTTGCTGAGATTTCAGGAAACTCGTAGTTTTTTGGAAGCTTGGCAACCCCTTCCAATGAATGTGATTCTCGTCAGTCCCTGCTTGGGGCTACTTCAATAGGACACAAACCATAGCGAAACAACTTGGAACTACTAAATTGTGCCAAGTTTCAAAGACTGACAGTAACCGTGTTTCATTTAGAGTTCAAATCATGTATCTATAGGAGAAAACAGAGTGAAACCTAAACATGAAAAATGGGGTTACTGCAAAGGAACGGTTTAACCTAGAAGAAACGAAATTTGGTGAGCCCAGTGGGATTGGTGTACTGATCATTACCTGCAAGTATCATCAAGATTGGGTGAAAAAAATGTTTGCTGAGATTTCAGGAATCTCGTAGTTTTTTGGAAGCTTGGCATCCCCTTTCAATGAAAGAGATTCTCCTCAGTCTCTGCTTGGGGCTACTTCCATAGGACACAAATCATAGCGATAGAACTTATAACTACATTATTGTGCCAATTTTCAAAGAGCTAGCACAAACCATGTTTGATTTAGTGTTCCAACTACATGTATCCATATAGAAGAAAACAGATGTGAAACTAACATGAAACGGTTACTGCAAGGAACGGTTTAACCTAGAAGAACGAAAATTTGGTGAGCCATGGTTTGTGTCCTATTGAAGTAGCCCCAAGCAGGGATCTGACGAGAAATCACAATCATTGGAAGGGGTTGCCAGCTTCCTAAAACTTTTTTGCAAGCTTGGCAACCCCTTTCAATGAATGTTATTCCCGTCAGTCTCTGCTTGGGGCTACTTCAATAGGACACAAACCATAGCGATAGAACTTGGAACTACATTATTGTGCCAAGTTTCAAAGAGCTAGCACAAACCGTGTTTGATTTAGAGTTCCAACTACATGTATCCATATAGGAGAAAACAGAGTGAAACCTAAACATGAAATCAGTTACTGCAAAGGAACGGTTTAACCTAGAAAACGAAATTTGGTGAGCCAAGGGGGACTCGTGTACTGATCATTACCTGCAAGTATCATCAAGATTGGGGGAAAAAATGCTGAGATTTGAGGAAACTCATAGTTTTTTGGAAGCTTGGCAACCCCTTTCAATGAATGTGATTCTCGTCAGTCTCTGCTTGGGGCTACTTCAATAGGACACAAAACATACCGATAGAACTTGGAACTACATTATTGTGGCAAGTTTCAAAGAGCTAGCACAAACCGTGTTTGATTTAGAGTTCCAACTACATATATCCATATAGGAGAAAACAGAGTGAAACCTAAACATGAAAACGGTTACTGCAAAGGAACGGTTTAACCTAGAAGAACGAAATTTGGTGAGCCAAGTGGAATTGGTGTACTGATCATTTCCTGCAAGTATCATCAAGATTGGGTGAAAAAATATTTGCTGAGATTTCAGGAAACTCGTAGTTTTTTGGAAGCTTGGCAACCCCTTTCAATGAAAGTGATTCTCGTCAGTCTCTGCTTCGGGCTACTTCCATAGGACACAATCCATAGCGATAGAACTTGGAACTACATTATTGTGCCAAGTTTCAAAGAGCTAGCACAAACCGTGTTTGATTTAGAGTTCCAACTACATGTATCCATATAGAAGAAAACAGAGTGAAACCTAAACATGAAAACGGTTACTGCAAAGGAACGGTTTAACCTAGAAGAACGAAATTTGGTGAGCCAAGTGGGATTGGTGTACTGATCATTACCTGCCAGTATCATCAGGATTGGGTGAAAAAATGTTTGCTGAGATTTCAGGAAACTCGTAGTTTTTTTGAAGCTTGGCAACCCCTTTCAATGAATGTGATTCTCGTCAGTCTCTGCTTGGGGCTACTTCAATAGGACACAAACCATAGCGAAACAACTTGGAACTACATAATTGTGCCAAGTTTCAAAGACCTGACAGATACCGTGTTTGATTTAGAGTTTCAATGACATGTATCCATATAGGAGAAAACAGAGTGAAACCTAAACATGAAAACGGTTACTGCAAAGGAACGGTTTAACCTAGAAGAACGAAATTTGGTGAGCCAAGTGGGACTCGTGTACTTATCAATACCTGCAAGTATCATCAAGATTGGGTGTAAAAATGCTGAGATTTCAGGAAACTCGTAGTTTTTTGGAAGCTTGGCAACCCCTTCCAATGAATGTGATTCTCGTCAGTCCCTGCTTGGTGCTACTTCAATAGGACACAAACCATAGCGAAACAACTTGGAACTACATAATTGTGCCAAGTTTCAAAGACCTAACAGATACCGTGTTTGATTTAGAGTTCCAAATACATGTATCCATATAGGAGAAAACAGAGTGAAACCTAAACATGAAAACGGTTACTGCAAAGGAAGGGTTTAACCTAGAAGAACGAAATTTGGTGAGCCAAGTGTGATTGGTGTACTGATCATTACCTGGCAGTACCATCAAGATTGGGTGAAAAAAATGTTTGCTGAGATTTCAGGAAATTCGTAGTTTTTTGGAAGCTTGGCAACCCCTTTCATTGAATGTGATTCTCGTCAGTCTCTGCTTGGGGTTACTTCAATAGGACACACACCATAGCGATAGAACTTGGAACTACATTATTGTGCCAAGTTTCAAAGTGCTAGCACAAACCGTGTTTGATTTAGAGTTCCAATTACATGTATCCATATAGGAGAAAACAGAGTGAAACCTAAACATGAAAACAGTTACTGCAAAGTAACGGTTTAACCTAGAAGAATGAAATTTGATGAGCCAAGTGGGACTGGTGTACTGATCATTACCTGCAAGTATCATCAAGATTGGGTGAAAAAATGTTTGCTGAGATTTCAGGAAACTCGTAGTTTTTTGGAAGCTTGGCAACCCCTTCCAATGAATGTGATTCTCGTCAGTCTCTGCTTGGGGCTACTTCAATAGGACACAAACCATAGCGATAGAACTGTTAGGAGCCACAGCAAAAATATTGATACAGGCACCTTTGGATTTTATTGACTGCCAGCCAGCAATTCACATTCATATGGTAATTGGACTCATGCTGTCTAGCTGGGCCCATTTTCAGGACTCAGGTTACTCATGTCACTCTTGTAATGGGAGAGTTCCCATTGGTTGGGAAAGGATGGTAGGAGGGTGTTCTGGGGGAAGGGAAACCCCCCCCGGCTCAGGTAGAACACACACGTGGCAGACCCACCTGTTAGGGGACGCACACGGCCTCTCTCTAAATAAAACTTTGTCTCAGTTTGACTGGCTTGTGTTTTTGTGCCCAACCGGGTTGCAAGATTGCAAGCCCGTGTGCACTGACAGCTCAGCAGGGGATCGCTCAGCAGGGGTGCCGCAGGCAGTGCTCGGCAGCAGGAGCGGGACTCAGCCGGCCCGGGGCCGGGCAGTTTGCGGCATTTTGGTGGCCCTGTACTGGGAACGCCCAAAACTTAAAGGTGAGTAATATCACTCGCCCCTAAGGAAAGGCGACAGAATGGGTATTTCTGTTTTGATTTATTCTGCTCTTATTTCAGGCTCTCTAGCCTTACAATTTTTTCAGACGAGTTGGGATAAATGGCTGACTCAAGGTTTGAAGTTATTCGGCCCTGAGAGAGAGAAAATTGACATAATCATTTTCCTCCTCTCCGTTTCTGTTTCATTCTGTTTTGGCTTTCTTCTATCCTATCTTATTGGGTTACGTTACCTTTATAGTAGATTAGAATCTAGTAAAAAACAAACCGAAAAACTGTTAAGTAAATTGTTAGAGGTCCAAGCCATGGCAGAAAACATATTAGGTCAAGCAAAACAAAAGGTCTCTCAAGCTAGTCAGATAGAAGAAAATTTGAACAAGGCAAGCTCAGGGAAAAAACGGTCGTCAGATAGGGAGGCTGCTACTAACTCCGTTCCACCACCAGAGGGCATAGTTCAACCAACAGCTTTACCTGCCTCCATAGATGATGAACGGAATCCTGAGGCGGGACCCCAAAAACTAGCATGCCCTGTAGTTGAGCAGGGAGAAGAAAAAGAACGAGTTTACCGTGCCTTAGATTTCAAAATAATAAAGCAATTAAAGGAAGCTGTAGCAGCCTACGGCCCGGCCGCTCCCTTCACAGTCAGTATGGTCGAATCTATTACCGGCTGGAACTTAACACCAGCAGATTGGGCTAACGTGTGTAATTCTGTGCTAAATAGAGGACAGTATTTATTATGGAAAATTGCCAATGAGGAATTTTGCAAGGAGACAGCTAGGCGAAATGCAGAAGCAGGTTACCCTGAACGAGACCTGAAGATGTTACTGGGAAAAGAGGAGTTTCAAGAACAAATGCAACAGCTCAGATATGATCCTGGCGTATACGCTCAGGTCGCTATAAATGCAATTAAGGCATGGAAAACTTTAAAGGGACAAGGGGATTTTCAAGGTCAACTATCTAAGATAATACAAGGAGTTAATGAGCCCTACGCTGACTTTGTAGCTAGACTTATTGAAGCAGCCTCTGAGACATTTGAAAATACAGAACAGGCAATGCCATTTATAAAACAGCTGGCTTACGATCAAGCAAATCGTTGCTGCAAAGAGGTCATTAGACCGTGGAAACAGGAAGATTTAAACACATATATTAAATTATGTAGAGACATTAATGAACAAGGACAAGTCATGGCAGCTGAAGTAAAACAGGCTTTAAGTACCAAGCCAAAAACATGCTATAATTGCAATCAAGAAGGGCATTTTAAAAGAAATTGCCCCATAGGAGGAGGGTTTAACAAAGCTAGGTATCAAAAGAGTAGAATCCCGGGTATTTGCCCACGATGCCATAGAGGGAGACATTGGGCTAATGAATGCCATTCTCAAACCACCATAGAGGGTATTCCGTTATCAAAAAATGGACAAAGACCAAGTGTCTACCCACGATATCATGGAGAAAGGCATCAGGCCCCGTTGTCAAAAAACGAATTGGAGGGCCCAATGCCCCGGGGCCCAAAACCACAAATATACGGGGCAATGGAGGAACCCAGCAGCACCATCAAGGTGGTGCCCAGGACGCATTATCCATCAGATCCCTCATCAGACAGACTAGAGGGAGCGCAGGGTTGGACATCTGTGCCTCTGCCAGAGCAGTATTAACTCCAGAGATGGGAGTTCAAATCATTCCCACAGGAGTAAAAGGACCTCTTCCCCAGGGAACAGTAGGCTTATTATTAGGACGCAGTTCTTCTACACTTAAAGGACTTATGATAAGTCTTGGGGTAATTGATCCCGATTATGAGGGTGAAATAAAAATCATAGCTAGTTCTCCAAGAGGTATATCAGTAATTTCATCAGGAGATAGAATAGCACAGTTATTAATAATACCAAGCCTACATGATAAATTTTCCAGTTGTAATGTAGAAAGAGGTTCCAAGGGATTAGGCTCCACAGGTGTAGATTGGGCTATGCTATCTTTAAATTTAGATTCTCGCCCTATGCTAAAATTAAATATTCAAGGGCATGATTTTAATGGACTGCTGGACACAGGCGCTGACCTCAGCATCATATCTCGCCAGGAATGGCCTAAGCATTGGCCATTACAGCAAGCGACCCAAACGCTTAGAGGCCTAGGAGTGGCAACTAATCCCCATAGAAGTGCAATGGTATTACATTGGAGGGATCCTGAAGGATGTGAAGGAACTATACAGCCCTATGTATTGGACCATCTCCCCATAAATTTATGGGGACGAGACGTCCTAGATCAATTAGGATTGACATTAACAAATAACGTCAATCCTAACGCGCCCACTACTAGGGCAAAACAAGGCTTTAGAAAAGAAAAGAGATTAAGAGTTCAAGAACAAGATATAACAGCACCAATTCAAGTAGATCAAGAGATAGATAAACATGGATTGGGTTTTCAAAAAGGGCCACTGAGACAATCAAAATTACTTGGAAATCAGAAAGACCAGTGTGGGTTCCTCAGTGGCCCCTAACTAAAGAAAAGATACAAGTAGCCCATGATCTGGTCAAACAGCAATTAGCGGAAGGACATATACAACCTTCCGTATCTCCCCATAATACTCCCATTTTTGTTATTAAAAAGAAATCTGGTAAATGGAGATTATTACAAGATTTAAGAGCCATTAATAATGAGATGGTTATTATGGGACCTGCTCAATCAGGGATTCCCCAACTGTCTGCTTTACCAAAAACGTGGCATGTTCTAGCTATAGATATTAAAGATTGTTTCTTCTCAATTCCAATTCACCCCGAGGATAGTCCACATTTTGCATTTACTATCCCTGCACTGAATCATGAAGGTCCTGATCAGAGATATGAATGGAAAGTACTCCCTCAAGGGATGGCTAACAGCCCAACTTTGTGCCAAATTTATGTTGATAAAGCAATCCAGCCACTTAGAAATCAAAACCCTGAACTACAGATATTTCACTATATGGATGATGTGTTAATGGCACATAAAGATAAAAACACATTGCTAGAATGTTATGCCACGCTTACAAACTTATTAAAAAATTATAATCTAGAAATAGCAATAGATAAAGTACAATTAAATCTTCCAATTAATTATTTAGGAGTTCTATTATCCTCAACCATGGTCCGTCCACCAAAAATTCAAATACGAGTAGATCAACTCAAATCACTTAATGACTTTCAAAAGTTATTGGGAGATATAAATTGGATAAGGCCTTATCTAGGCATACCAACAGGAGAATTAGGACCTTTATTTGATATTTTAAAAGGTCCATCAGATCCAAATTCACCCCGCATGTTAATGCCTGAAGCTAGAAAGGCATTAAAAATCATTGAAACATATATGGAAAATATGCATTTGGATAGAATTGATATAAGTTTGCCTTTATTATTTATTGTATTACCGACAAAAAATATTCCTACAGGGGTATTTTGGCAAGAAGGTCCATTATTATGGATACATTTATCTTATTCTCCTAATACTATTCTTACTAGATATCCTGAGGCTGTAGGGCAATTAATACTCAAAGGAATAAAAGCAGCAAAAGGAGTGTTTGGGATTTCTCCCAATAAAATTATTACTCCATATACTATGGATCAAATTGATGAGTTAGCTAATGAGTTAAATACTTGGGCAATAATCATGTGTAAATCTAGTGTTGCATTTGATAATCACTTGCCATCTAATCCTTTGTTGTCCTTTTGGTCTAAGCATCCTGTAGTTTTTCCAAAAATGACAAGAAAAACCCCTATCATAAATGCTCCAAATATATTCACTGATGGGTCAAATAATGGTACAGCAGCAGTAGTTACTCCTGATCAAACTTTTACATTTTTAGTACCCAAACAATCAGCTCAAAAGGTAGAGCTCAATGCAGTATTGCAAGCTTTTATGATGTTCAAAGATTCTACATTTAATTTATTTTCTGATAGTCAGTATGTAGTTAATGCTATCGTATCTCTTGAAGATGCTGGTAGGATTTCTCCTTCCTCTACTGTTTTCTCTTTGTTTTCTGCTATACAAAGTCTAATCTGGGATAGAAAGGATCCATTCTTTATAGGACATATCAGAGCACATACAGGATTGCCTGGAGCCCTTAGTTTGGGTAATGAACTAGCAGATAAATCTACACATGACATACATATTTTCTCCACAATAGAAGAAGCTATAAATTTTCATAAAAGGTTCCATGTCAATGCTAATACTTTACAAAAACGTTTTAAAATAACTAAAGAACAAGCCAGACATATAATAAAACAATGTCAAAATTGTGTGACATTTTTGCCACAAGTTAATCTTGGAGTCAATCCTAGAGGACTGATACCTAACCATATTTGGCAGATGGACGTCACACACTTGCCAGAATTTGGAAAATTAAAATATTTACATGTTACAGTTGATACTTCTTCTGGATTTTTGATGGGCTCCCTTCATCCCGGAGAAAAAACTAAAGATGTTATAGCTCATTGCTTACAAAATTTTGCCACTGTGGGTGTTCCTAAACAGTTAAAAACCGATAACGGTCCTGGTTACATCTCCAAGTCTTTTAAACAATTTTGCTCATCATTTGGCATTACTCATATAACAGGAATCCCATACAACCCACAGGGACAAGGCATAGTTGAAAGAGCTCATCAAACTATAAAAATGTACTTATTAAAGCAAAGGGAGGGAATTAGTAAGGGGTATATATCCCCCAAAGATAAACTTAAAATAACCCTTTTTACTCTAAACTTTCTAAATTTGGATTCATCAGGACTTAGTGCTGCGGAAAGACATATGTATCCGAAAAATGTACATAAGCCTAAGGTACTTTGGAAAGATATTCTAACAGGACAATGGAAAGGTCCGGACCCAGTAATAGTCTGGAGTCGGGGCTCCGTCTGTGTTTTTCCACAGGAGGAACAGCAACCAATTTGGATTCCAGAGAGATTAACTAAAACAATTTCTACAGAAAAAGAAGATGATTTGACTCAAATCCATAACAGCTGATATCCAGAGTTCCAGCCTGGCTATTCTTGCATCTGCGACAGTGATTTACCACGGTGCCTTTTTCAATATCTATTTTATTATTTGCATTTTTCCCACATCATAAAGTTCTATTTTATTTTATTTTATTTTATTTTACCTTATTTTTTAAGCTCATACAAACCTAGGTTAATGTTTTTCTGATCAGTTTTATTTTTTTGACTGTGTTTTATTTATTTATTTTTTTTTAACTGTAAAGTTTTTAAACATTGCAATGGAGATTTCACCTAGCTATAGCTACAAGGCCTTTATTTATTTACTATTGTCTTATATGTTCTATGTTATGTATGCTGTTTTGTGTTGTATGTCTGTATGTGTGTATGTCCATATTTCATTTATAAGGAGCGCTCATGTATATATAGATACAAGTATTCAAAAAAAAAATTTAGTCACGTGACTTATATGGTTTAATTTACTTTAGGTAAACAGCTGTTATTAAATTTTGTTTTTAAAGGTGGTTAACAGATATGTTTGTTTACTTTCACCTTTCCTTTTCATTATATTTCATAATTCTGTTCAGGATAATGTCTCTTTAGCAACATGGCCATAATTCCCATCTCCATCCCAGTGCCGGTGAAGACTAAGACCAAACTACAACTTTTATGATAGCTATCACTATAAACTGTATAAATTGATACATCAATCAAAATAACTCAATAAGACTGCTCAATCAAGGACTTAATTTACTTTGGGAGGAAATGGACATATTGATAGACTCCTCCAATTTGAACTGCTCAATCAAGGACTTAATTTACCTTGGGAAGAAATGGACATATTGATAGACTCCTCCACTTTGAACTGCTTACACAACTTGTCTGGACTATGTATCACCTGTATATATTGTGTTCTATTTGTTGATACAGCGAACTGGTAGTGCTAAATATCTTAGCCGATGTGTCACCAGTGTTTCCATAGGAGCCGTCAATTGGCTTGGTGTCGTGGCAATTCTGCGTCTTTCTCCCTTCTGCTAGTGATGGTCTAAATTTGGGGGCCAACAGAGGTGAGGCAAGAACATCACCCCCCCACTGGCACCAAGGTTAAATTTGGGGGCCAACAGAGGTGAGGCAAGAACCTCACCCCCCCACTGGTGCATAGGCCTATTACACAGGTATGGCTATATACTGCACCGGTAGTCAGTGACGGGTATGATTCGGTTACAGTGGTATCAACCTAAGCCAGGAGACTGACGCAATAAGGTCAGTTTTCCCATGACGGGTAAGAACCATATGTGAATTGGACATACCTAACAGGCACGGTCCCTAGCCACATTTGCCTGTTGTTTATTTAAACAGTAGGGGGCAGATGTTAGGAGCCACAGCAAAAATATTGATACAGGCACCTTTGGATTTTATTGACTGCCAGCCAGCAATTCACATTCATATGGTAATTGGACTCATGCTGTCTAGCTGGGCCCATTTTCAGGACTCAGGTTACTCATGTCACTCTTGTAATGGGAGAGTTCCCATTGGTTGGGAAAGGATGGTAGGAGGGTGTTCCGGGGGAAGGGAAAACCCCCCCGGCTCAGGTAGAACACACATGTGGCGGACCCACCTGTTAGGGGACGCACACGGCCTCTCTCTAAATAAAACTTTGTCTCAGTTTGACTGGCTTGTGTTTTTGTGCCCAACCGGGTTGCAAGATTGCAAGCCCGTGTACACTGACAGCTCAGCAGGGGATCGCTCAGCAGGGGTGCCGCAGGCAGTGCTCGGCAGCAGGAGCGGGACTCAGCCGGCCCGGGGCCAGGCAGTTTGTGCCAAGTTTCAAAGAGCTAGCACAAACCGTGTTTGATTTAGAGTACCAACTACATGTATCCATATAGGAGAAAACAGAGTGAAACCTAAACATGAAAACGGTTACTGCAAAGGAACGGTTTAACCTAGAAGAATGAAATTTGGTGAGCCAAGTGGGACTCGTGTACTGATCAATACCTGCAAGTATCATCAAGATTGGGTGAAAAAATGCTGAGATTTCAAGAAACTCGTAGTTTTTTGGAAGCTTGGCAACCCCTTCCAATGAATGTGATTCTCGTCAGTCCCTGCTTGGGGCTACTTCAATAGGACACAAACCATAGCGAAACAACTTGGAACTACAAAATTGTGCCAAGTTTCGAGACCTCACAGATACCGTGTTTGATTTAGAGTTCCAAATACATGTATCCATATAGGAGAAAACAGAGTGAAAACTAAACATGAAAACGGTTACTGCAAAGGAACGGTTTAACCTAGAAGAACGAAATTTGGTGAGCCAAGTGGGATTGGTGTACTGATCATTACCTGCAAGTATCATCAAGATTGGGTGAAAAAAATGTTTGCTGAGATTTCAGGAAACTCGTAGTTTTTTGGAAGCTTGGCATCCCCTTTCAATGAAAGAGATTCTCCTCAGTCTCTGCTTGGGGCTACTTCCATAGGACACAAATCATAGCGATAGAACTTATAACTACATTATTGTGCCAATTTTCAAAGAGCTAGCACAAACCGTGTTTGATTTAGAGTTCCAACTACATGTATCCATATAGAAGAAAACAGAGTGAAACCTAAACATGAAAACAGTTACTGCAAAGGAACGGTTTAACCTAGAAGAACGAAATTTGGTGAGCCAAGTGGGACTCGTGTACTGATCATTACCTGCAAGTATCATAAAGATTGGGTGAAAAAATGCTGAGATTTCAGGAAACTCGTAGTTTTTTGGAAGCTTGGCAACCCCTTCCAAGGAATGTGATTCTCGTCAGTCCCTGCTTGGGGCTACTTCAATAGGACACAAACCATAGCGAAACAACTTGGAACTACATAATTGTGCCAAGTTTCAAAGACCTAACAGATACCGTGTTTGATTTAGAGTTCCAAATACATGTATCCATATAGGAGAAAACAGAGTGAAACCTAAACATGAAAAAGGTTACTGCAAAGGAAGGGTTTAACCTAGAAGAACGAAATTTGGTGAGCCAAGTGTGATTGGTGTACTGATCATTACCTGGCAGTACCATCAAGATTGGGTGAAAAAAATGTTTGCTGAGATTTCAGGAAATTCGTAGTTTTTTGGAAGCTTGGCAACCCCTTTCAATGAATGTGATTCTCGTCAGTCTCTGCTTGGGGTTACTTCAATAGGACACACACCATAGCGATAGAACTTGGAACTACTTTATTGTGCCAAGTTTCAAAGTGCTAGCACAAACCGTGTTTGATTTAGAGTTCCAACTACATGTATCCATATAGGAGAAAACAGAGTGAAACCTAAACATGAAAACAGTTACTGCAAAGTAACGGTTTAACCTAGAAGAATGAAATTTGATGAGCCAAGTGGGACTGGTGTACTGATCATTACCTGCAAGTATCATCAAGATTGGGTGAAAAAATGTTTGCTGAGATTTCAGGAAACTCGTAGTTTTTTGGAAGCTTGGCAACCCCTTCCAATGAATGTGATTCTCGTCAGTCTCTGCTTGGGGCTACTTCAATAGGACACAAACCATAGCGATAGAACTTGGAACTACATTATTGTGCCAAGTTCCAAAGACCTAACAGAAACCTGGTTGATTTAGAGTTCCAACTACATGTATCCATATAGGAGAAAACAGAGTGAAACCTAAACATGAAAACAGTTACTGCAAAGGAACGGTTTAACCTAGAAGAACGAAAATTGGTGAGCCAAGTGGGACTGGTGTACTGATCATTACCTGCAAGTATCATCAAGATTGGGTGAAAAAATGTTTGCTGAGATTTCAGGAAACTCGTAGTTTTTTGGAAGCTTGGCAACCCCTTCCAATGAAAGTGATTCTCGTCAGTCTCTGCTTGGGGCTACTTCCATAGGACACAAACCATAGCGATAGAACTTGGAACTACATTATTGTGCCAAGTTTCAAAGAGCTAGCACAAACCGTGTTTGATTTAGAGTTCCAAATACATGTATCCATATAGGAGAAAACAGAGTGAAACCTAAACATGAAAACGGTTACTGCAAAGGAACGGTTTAACCTAGAAGAACGAAATTTGGTGAGCCAATGTGGGATTGGTGTACTGATCATTACCTGCCAGTACCATCAAAATTGGGTGAAAAAATGTTTGCTGAGATTTCAGGAAATTCGTAGTTTTTTGGAAGCTTGGCAACCCCTTTCAATGAATGTTATTCCCGTCAGTCTCTGCTTGGGGCTACTTCAATAGGACACAAACCATAGCGATAGAACTTGGAACTACATTATTGTGCCAAGTTTCAAAGAGCTAGCACAAACCGTGTTTGATTTAGAGTTCCAACTACATGTATCCATATAGGAGAAAACAGAGTGAAACCTAAACATGAAAACAGTTACTGCAAAGGAACGGTTTAACCTAGAAGAACGAAATTTGGTGAGCCAAGGGGGACTCGTGTACTTATCATTACCTGCAAGTATCATCAAGATTGGGGGAAAAATGCTGAGATCTCAGGAAACTCGTAGTTTTTTAGAAGCTTGGCAACCCCTTCCAATGAATGTGATTCTCGTCAGTCTCTGCTTGGGGCTACCTCAATAGGACACAAAACATACCGATAGAACTTGGAACTACATTATTGTGGCAAGTTTCAAAGAGCTAGCACAAACCGTGTTTGATTTAGAGTTCCAACTACATGTATCCATATAGGAGAAAACAGAGTGAAACCTAAACATGAAAACGGTTACTGCAAAGGAACGGTTTAACCTAGAAGAACGAAATTTGGTGAGCCAAGTGGAATTGGTGTACTTATCAGTACCTGCAAGTATCATCAAGATTGGGTGAAAAAATGTTTGCTGAGATTTCAGGAAACTCGTGGTTTTTTGGAAGCTTGGCAACCCCTTTCAATGAAAGTGATTCTCGTCAGTCTCTGCTTCGGGCTACTTCCATAGGACACAATCCATAGCGATAGAACTTGGAACTACATTATTGTGCCAAGTTTCAAAGAGCTAGCACAAACCGTGTTTGATTTAGAGTTCCAACTACATGTATCCATATAGAAGAAAACAGAGTGAAACCTAAACATGAAAACGGTTACTGCAAAGGAACGGTTTAACCTAGAAGAACGAAATTTGGTGAGCCAAGTGGGATTGGTGTACTCATCATTACCTGCCAGTATCATCAAATTGGGTGAAAAAATGTTTGCTGAGATTTCAGGAAACTCGTAGTTTTTTGGAAGCTTGGCAACCCCTTCCAATGAATGTGATTCTCGTCAGTCTCTGCTTGGGGCTACTTCAATAGGACACAAACCATAGCGAGAGAACTTGGAACTACATTATTGTGCCAAGTTTCAAAGAGCTAGCACAAACCGTGTTTGATTTAGAGTTTCAATGACATGTATCCATATAGGAGAAAACAGAGTGAAACCTAAACATGAAAACAGTTACTGCAAAGGAACGGTTTAACCTAGAAGAACGATGTTTGGTGAGCCAAGTGGGACTCGTGTACTGATCGATACCTGCAAGTATCATCAAGATTGGGTGAAAAAATGCTGAGATTTCAGGAAACTCGTAGTTTTTTGGAAGCTTGGCAACCCCTTCCAATGAATGTTATTCTCGTCAGTCTCTGCTTGGGGCTACTTCCATAGGACACAAACCATAGCGATAGAACTTGGAACTACATTATTGTGCCAAGTTTCAAAGTGCTAGCACAAACCGTGTTTGATTTAGAGTTCCAACTACATGTATCCATATAGGAGAAAACAGAGTGAAACCTAAACATGAAAACGGTTACTGCAAAGGAACGGTTTAACCTAGAAGAACGAAATTTGGTGAGCCAAGTGGAATTGGTGTACTGATCATTACCTGCAAGTATCATCAATATTGGGTGAAAAAATGTTTGCTGAGATTTCAGGAAACTCGTAGTTTTTTGGAAGCTTGGCAAACCCTTTCAATGAAAGTGATTCTCGTCAGTCTCTGCTTCGGGCTACTTCCATAGGACACAATCCATAGCGATAGAACTTGGAACTACATTATTGTGCCAAGTTTCCAAGAGCTAGCACAAACCGTGTTTGATTTAGAGTTCCAAATACATGTATCCATATAGAAGAAAACAGAGTGAAACCTAAACATGAAAACGGTTACTGCAAAAGGAACGGTTTAACCTAGAAGAACGAAATTTGGTGAGCCAAGTGGGATTGGTGTACTTATCATTACCTGCCAGTATCATCAATTTGGGTGAAAAAATGTTTGCTGATATTTCAGGAAACTCGTAGTTTTTTGGAAGCTTGGCAACCCCTTTCAATGAATGTGATTCTCGTCAGTCTCTGCTTGGGGCTACTTCAATAGGACACACACCATAGCGATAGAACTTGGAACTACATTATTGTGCCAAGTTTCAAAGAGCTAGCACAAACCGTGTTTGATTTAGAGTTCCAACTACATGTATCCATATAGGAGAAAACAGAGTGAAACCTAAACATGAAAACAGTTACTGCAAAGTAACGGTTTAACCTAGAAGAATGAAATTTGATGAGCCAAGTGGGACTGGTGTACTGATCATTACCTGCAAGTATCATCAAGATTGGGTGAAAAAAATGTTTGCTGAGATTTCAGGAAACTCGTAGTTTTTTAGAAGCTTGGCAACCCCTTCCAATGAATGTGATTCTCGTCAGTCTCTGCTTGGGGCTACTTCAATAGCACACAAAGCATAGCGATAGAACTTGGAACTACATTATTGTGCCAAGTTCCAAAGACCTAACAGAAACCTGTTTGATTTAGAGTTCTAACTACATGTATCCATATAGGAGAAAACAGAGTGAAACCTAAACATGAAAACAGTTACTGCAAAGGAACGGTTAAACCTAGAAGAACGAAATTTGGTGAGCCAAGTGGGAATCGTGTACTGATCATTACCTGCAAGTATCATCAAGATTGGGTGAAAAAATGCTGAGATTTCAGGAAACTCGTAGTTTCTGGAAGCTTGGCAACCCCTTCCAATGAATGTGATTCTCGTCAGTCTCTGCTTGGGGCTACTTCAATAGGACACAAACCATAGCGATACAACTTGGAACTACATTATTGTGCCAAGTTTCAAAGAGCTAGCACAAACCGTGTTTGATTTAGAGTTCCAAATACATGTATCCATATAGGAGAAAACAGAGTGAAACCTAAACATGAAAACGGTTACTGCAAAGGAACTGTTTAACCTAGAAGAACGAAATTCGGTGAGCCAAGTGGGATTGGTGTACTCATCATTACCTGCCAGTATCATCAAGATTGGGTGAAAAAATGTTTCCTGAGATTTCAGGAAACTCGTAGTTTTTTGGAAGCTTGGCAACCCCCTTCAATGAATGTGATTCTCGTCAGTCTCTGCTTGGGGCTACTTCCATAGGACACAAACCATAGGGACAGAACTTGGAACTACATTATTGTGCCAAGTTTCAAAGAGCTAGCACAAACCGTGTTTGATTTAGAGTTCCAACTACATGTATCCATATAGGAGAAAACAGAGTGAAACCTAAACATGAAAACGGTACTGCAAAGGAAGGGTTTAACCTAGAAGAACGAAATTTGGTGAGCCAAGTGGGATTGGTGTACTGATCATTACCTGGCAGTACCATCAAGATTGGGTGAAAAAAATGTTTGCTGAGATTTCAGGGAATTCGTAGTTTTTTGGAAGCTTGGCAACCCCTTTCAATGAATGTGATTCTCGTCAGTCTCTGCTTGGGGCTACTTCAATAGGACACACACCATAGCGATAGAACTTGGAACTACATTATTGTGCCAAGTTTCAAAGAGCTAGCACAAACCGTGTTTGATTTAGAGTTCCAACTACATGTATCCATATAGAAGAAAACAGAGTGAAACCTAAACATGAAAACGGTTACTGCAAAGGAACGGTTTAACCTAGAAGAACGAAATTTGGTGAGCCAAGTGGGATTGGTGTACTCATCATTACCTGCCAGTATCATCAAATTGGGTGAAAAAAAGTTTTGCTGAGATTTCAGGAAACTCGTAGTTTTTTGGAAGCTTGGCAACCCCTTTCAATGAATGTGATTCTCGTCAGTCTCTCTTGGGGCTACTTCAATAGGACACAAACCCTAGCGATAGAACTTGGAACTACATTATTGTGCCAAGTTTCAAAGAGCTAGCACAAACCGTGTTTGATTTTAGAGTTTCAATGACATGTATCCATATAGGAGAAAACAGAGTGAAACCTAAACATGAAAACAGTTACTGCAAAGGAATGGTTTAACCTAGAAGAACGAAGTTTGGTGAGCCAAGTGGGACTCGTGTACTGATCGATACCTGCAAGTATCATCAAGATTGGGTGAAAAAATGCTGAGATTTCAGGAAACTCGTAGTTTTTTGGAAGCTTGGCAACCCCTTCCAATGAATGTGATTCTCGTCAGTCTCTGCTTGGGGCTACTTCCATAGGACACAAACCATAGCGATAGAACTTGGAACTACATTATTGTGCCAAGTTTCAAAGAGCTAGCACAAACCGTGTTTGATTTAGAGATCCAACTACATGTATCCATATAGGAGAAAACAGAGTGAAACCTAAACATGAAAACGGTTACTGCAAAGGAACGGTTTAACCTAGAAGAACGAAATTTGGTGAGCCAAGTGGAATTGGTGTACTGATCATTACCTGCAAGTATCATCAATATTGGGTGAAAAAATGTTTGCTGAGATTTCAGGAAACTCGTAGTTTTTTGGAAGCTTGGCAAACCCTTTCAATGAAATTGATTCTCGTCAGTCTCTGCTTCGGGCTACTTCCATAGGACACAATCCATAGCGATAGAACTTGGAACTACATTATTGTGCCAAGTTTCAAAGAGCTAGCACAAACCGTGTTTGATTTAGAGTTCCAAATACATGTATCCATATAGAAGAAAACAGAGTGAAACCTAAACATGAAAACGGTTACTGCAAAGGAACGGTTTAACCTAGAAGAACGAAATTTGGTGAGCCAAGTGGGATTGGTGTACTTATCATTACCTGCCAGTATCATCAATTTGGGTGAAAAAATGTTGCTGATATTTCAGGAAACTCGTAGTTTTTTGGAAGCTTGGCAACCCCTTTCAATGAATGTGATTCTCGTCAGTCTCTGCTTGGGGCTACTTCCATAGGACACAAACCATAGCGATAGAACTTGGAACTACATTATTGTGCCAAGTTTCAAAGAGCTAGCACAAACCGTGTTTGATTTAGAGTTTCAATGACATGTATCCATATAGGAGAAAACAGAGTGAAACCTAAACATTAAAACAGTTACTGCAAAGGAACGGTTTAACCTAGAAGAACGAAATTTAGTGAGCCAAGTGGGACTCGTGTACTTATCAATACCTGCAAGTATCATCAAGATTGGGTGAAAAAATGCTGAGATTTCAGGAAACTCGTAGTTTTTTGGAAGCTTGGCAACCCCTTCCAATGAATGTGATTCTCGTCAGTCCCTGCTTGGGGCTACTTCAATAGGACACAAACCATAGCGAAACAACTTGGAACTACATAATTGTGCCAAGTTTCAAAGACCTAACAGATACCGTGTTTGATTTAGAGTTCCAAATACATGTATCCATATAGGAGAAAACAGAGTGAAACCTAAACATGAAAACGGTTACTGCAAAGGAACGATTTAACCTAGAAGAACGAAATTTGGTGAGCCAAGTGGGATTGGTGTACTTATCATTACCTGCCAGTATCATCAAGATTGGGTGAAAAATGTTTGCTGAGATTTCAGGAAACTCGTAGTTTTTTGGAAGCTTGGCAACCCCTTTCAATGAATGTGATTCTCGTCAGTCTCTGCTTGGGGCTACTTCAATAGGACACAAAACATACCGATAGAACTTGGAACTACATTATTGTGCCAAGTTCCAAAGACCTAACAGAAACCTGTTTGATTTAGAGTTCCAACTACATGTATCCATATAGGAGAAACCAGAGTGAAACCTAAACAGGAAAACAGTTACTGCAAAGGAACGGTTTAACCTAGAAGAACGAAATTTGGTGAGCCGAGTGGGACTCGTGTAGTGATCATTACCTGCAAGTATCATCAAGATTGGGTGAAAAAATGCTGAGATTTCAGGAAACTCGTAGTTTTTTGGAAGCTTGGCAACCCCTTTCAATGAATGTGATTCTCGTCAGTCTCTGCTTGGGGCTACTTCAATAGGACACAAACCATATCGATAGAACTTGGAACTACATTATTGTGTCAAGTTTCAAAGATCTAGCACAAACCGTGTTTGATTTAGAGTTCCAACTACATGTATCCATATAGAAGAAAACAGAGTGAAACCTAAACATGAAAACGGTTACTGCAAAGGAACGGTTTAACCTAGAAGAAGGAAATTTGGTGAACCAAGTGGGATTGGTGTACTTATCATTACCTGCAAGTATCATCAAGATTGGGTGAAAAAAATGTTTGCTGAGATTTCAGGAATCTCGTAGTTTTTTGGATGCTTGGCATATTCTTTCAATGAAAGAGATTCTCCTCAGTCTCTGCTTGGGGCTACTTCCATCGGACACAAATCATAGCGATAGAACTTATAACTACATTATTGTGCCAAGTTTCAAAGAGCTAGCACAATCCGTGTTTGATTTAGAGTTCCAACTACATGTATCCATATAGAAGAAAACAGAGTGAAACCTAAACATGAAAACGGTTACTGCAAAGGAACGGTTTAACCTAGAAGAAGGAAATTTGGTGAACCAAGTGGGATTGGTGTACTTATCATTACCTGCCAGTATCATCAAGATTGGGTGAAAAAATGTTTGCTGAGATTTCAGGAAACTCGTAGTTTTTTGGAAGCTTGGCAACCCCTTTCAATGAATGTGATTCTCGTCAGTCTCTGCTTGGGGCTATTTCCATAGGACACAAACCATAGGGATAGAACTTGGAACTACATTATTGTGCCAAGTTTCAAAGAGCTAGGACAAACCGTGTTTGATTTAGAGTTCCAACTACATGTATCCATATAGGAGAAAACAGAGTGAAACCTAAACATGAAAACGGTTACTGCAAAGGAAGGGTTTAACCTAGAAGAACGAAATTTGGTGAGCCAAGTGTGATTGGTGTACTGATCATTACCTGGCAGTACCATCAAGATTGAGTGAAAAAAATGTTTGCTGAGATTTCAGGAAATTCGTAGTTTTTTTGAAGCTTGGCAACCCCTTTCAATGAATGTGATTCTCGTCAGTCTCTGCTTGGGGCTACTTCAATAGGACACAAACCATAGCGATAGAACTTGGAACTACATTATTGTGCCAAGTTTCAAAGAGCTAGCACAAACCGTGTTTGATTTAGAGTTTCAATGACATGTATCCATATAGGAGAAAACAGAGTGAAACCTAAACATGAAAACAGTTACTGCAAAGGAACGGTTTAACCTAGAAGAACGAAATTTGGTGAGCCAAGTGGGATTCGTGTACTGATCAATACCTGCAAGTATCATCAAGATTGGGTGAAAAAATGCTGAGATTTCAGGAAACTCGTAGTTTTTTGGAAGCTTGGCAACCCCTTCCAATGAATGTGATTCTCGTCAGTCTCTGCTTGGGGCTACTTCCATAGGACACAAACCATAGCGATAGAACTTGGAACTATATTATTGTGCCAAGTTTCAAGGAGCTAGCACAAACCGTGTTTGATTTAGAGTTCCAACTACATGTATCCATATAGGAGAAAACAGAGTGAAACCTAAACATGAAAACGGTTACTGCAAAGGAACGGTTTAACCTAGAAGAACGAAATTTGGTGAGCCAAGTGGGATTGGTGTACTGATCATTACCTGCCAGTATCATCAAGATTCGGTGAAAAAATGTTTGCTGAGGTTTCAGGAAATTCGTAGTTTTTTGGAAGCTTGGCAACCCCTTTCAATGAAAGTGATTCTTGTCAGTCTCTGCTTGGGGCTACTTCCATAGGACACAAACCATAGCGATAGAACTTGGAACTACATTATTTTGCCAATTTTCAAAGAGCTAGCCCAAACCGTGTTTGATTTAGAGTTCCAACCACATGTATCCATATAGGAGAAAACAGAGTGAAACCTAAACATGAAAACGGTTACTGCAAAGGAACGGTTTAACCTAGAAGAACGAAATTTGGTGAGCCAAGTGGGACTGGTGTACTGATCATTACCTGCAAGTATCATCAAGATTGGGTGAAAAAATGTTTGCTGAGATTTCAGGAAACTCGTAGTTTTTTGGAAGCTTGGCAACCCCTTCCAATGAATGTGATTCTCGTCAGTCTCTGCTTGGAGCTACTTCAATAGGACACAAACCATAGCGATAGTACTTGGAACTACATTATTGTGCCAAGTTTCAAAGAGCTAGCACAAACCGTGTTTGATTTAGAGTTCCAACTACATGTATCCATATAGGAGAAAACAGAGTGAAACCTAAACATGAAAACGGTTACTGCAAAGGAAGGGTTTAACCTAGAAGAACGAAATTTGGTGAGCCAAGTGGGATTGGTGTACTGATCATTACCTGGCTGTACCATCAAGATTGGGTGAAAAAAATGTTTGCTGAGATTTCAGGAAATTCGTAGTTTTTTGGAAGCTTGGCAACCCCTTTCAATGAATGTGATTCTCGTCAGTCTCTGCTTGGGGCTACTTCAATAGGACACACACCATAGCGATAGAACTTGGAACTACATTATTGTGCCAAGTTTCAAAGAGCTAGCACAAACCGTGTTTGATTTAGAGTTCCAACTACATGTATCCATATAGGAGAAAACAGAGTGAAACCTAAACATGAAAACAGTTACTGCAAAGTAACGGTTTAACCTAGAAGAATGAAATTTGATGAGCCAAGTGGGACTGGTGTACTGATCATTACCTGCAAGTATCATCAAGATTGGGTGAAAAAATGTTTGCTGAGATTTCAGGAAACTCGTAGTTTTTTAGAAGCTTGGCAACCCCTTCCAATGAATGTGATTCTCGTCAGTCTCTGCTTGGGGCTACTTCAATAGGACACAAAGCATAGCGATAGAACTTGGAACTACATTATTGTGCCAAGTTCCAAAGACCTAACAGAAACCTGTTTGATTTAGAGTTCTAACTACATGTATCCATATAGGAGAAAACAGAGTGAAACCTAAACATGAAAACAGTTACTGCAAAGGAACGGTTAAACCTAGAAGAACGAAATTTGGTGAGCCAAGTGGGAATCGTGTACTGATCATTACCTGCAAGTATCATCAAGATTGGGTGAAAAAATGCTGAGATTTCAGGAAACTCGTAGTTTTTTGGAAGCTTGGCAACCCCTTCCAATGAATGTGATTCTCGTCAGTCTCTGCTTGGGGCTACTTCAATAGGACACAAACCATAGCGATACAACTTGGAACTACATTATTGTGCCAAGTTTCAAAGAGCTAGCACAAACCGTGTTTGATTTAGAGTTCCAAATACATGTATCCATATAGGAGAAAACAGAGTGAAACCTAAACATGAAAACGGTTACTGCAAAGGAACGGTTTAACCTAGAAGAACGAAATTCGGTGAGCCAAGTGGGATTGGTGTACTTATCATTACCTGCCAGTATCATCAAGATTGGGTGAAAAAATGTTTCCTGAGATTTCAGGAAACTCGTAGTTTTTTGGAAGCTTGGCAACCCCCTTCAATGAATGTGATTCTCGTCAGTCTCTGCTTGGGGCTACTTCCATAGGACACAAACCATAGGGACAGAACTTGGAACTACATTATTGTGCCAAGTTTCAAAGAGCTAGCACAAACCGTGTTTGATTTAGAGTTCCAACTACATGTATCCATATAGGAGAAAACAGAGTGAAACCTAAACATGAAAACGGTTACTGCAAAGGAAGGGTTTAACCTAGAAGAACGAAATTTGGTGAGCCAAGTGGGATTGGTGTACTGATCATTACCTGGCAGTACCATCAAGATTGGGTGAAAAAAATGTTTGCTGAGATTTCAGGGAATTCGTAGTTTTTTGGAAGCTTGGCAACCCCTTTCAATGAATGTGATTCTCGTCAGTCTCTGCTTGGGGCTACTTCAATAGGACACACACCATAGCGATAGAACTTGGAACTACATTATTGTGCCAAGTTTCAAAGAGCTAGCACAAACCGTGTTTGATTTAGAGTTCCAACTACATGTATCCATATAGGAGAAAACAGAGTGAAACCTAAACATGAAAACAGTTGCTGCAAAGTAACGGTTTAACCTAGAAGAATGAAATTTGATGAGCCAAGTGGGACTGGTGTACTGATCATTACCTGCAAGTATCATCAAGATTGGGTGAAAAAATGTTTGCTGAGATTTCAGGAAACTCGTAGTTTTTTTGAAGCTTGGCAACCCCTTCCAATGAATGTGATTCTCGTCAGTCTCTGCTTGGGGCTACTTCAATAGGACACAAACCATAGCGATAGAACTTGGAACTACATCATTGTGCCATGTTCCAAAGACCTAACAGAAACCTGTTTGATTTAGAGTTCTAACTACATGTATCCATAAGAGAAAACAGAGTGAAACCTAAACATGAAAACAGTTACTGCAAAGGAACGGTTAAACCTAGAAGAACGAAATTTGGTGAGCCAAGTGGGAATCGTGTACTGATCATTACCTGCAAGTATCATCAAGATTGGGTGAAAAAATGCTGAGATTTCAGGAAACTCGTAGTTTTTTGGAAGCTTGGCAACCCCTTCCAATGAATGTGATTCTCGTCAGTCTCTGCTTGGGGCTACTTCAATAGGACACAAACCATAGCGATAGAACTTAGAACCACATTATTGTGCCAGGTTTCAAAGACCTAGCACAAACCGTGTTTGATTTAGAGTTCCAAATACATGTATCCATATAGGAGAAAACAGAGTGAAACCTAAACATGAAAATGGTTACTGCAAAGGAACGGTTTAACCTAGAAGAACGAATTTTGGTGAGCCAAGTGGGACTCATGCACTGATCATTACCTGCCAGTATCATCAAGATTGGGTGAAAAAATGCTGAGATTTCAGGAAACTCGTAGTTTTTTGGAAACTTGGCAACCCCTTCCAAAGAATGTGATTCTCGTCAGTCTCTGCTTTTGACTACTTCAATAGGACACAAACCAAAGGGATAGAACTTGGAACTACATTATTGTGCCAAGTTTCAAAGAGCTAGCACAAACCGTGTTTGATTTAGAGTTCCAACTACATGTATCCATATAGGAGAAAACAGAGTGAAATCTAAACATGAAAACGGTTACTGCAAAGGAATGGTTTAACCTAGAAGAACGAAATTTGGTGAGCCAAGTGGGATTGGTGTACTGATCATTACCTGCCAGTACCATCAAGATTGGGTGAAAAAAGGTTTGCTGAGATTTCAGGAAATTCGTAGTTTTTTGAAAGCTTGGCAACCCCTTTCAATGAATGTCATTCTCGTCAGTCTCTGCTTGGGGTTACTTCAATGGGACACAAACCATAGCGATAGAACTTGGAGCTACATTATTTTGCCAAGTTTCAAAGAGCTAGCACAAACCGTGTTTGATTTAGAGTTCCAACTACATGTATCCATATAGGAGAAAACAGAGTGAAACCTAAACATGAAAACGGTTACTGCAAGGAACGGTTTAACCTAGAAGAACGCAATTTGGTGAGCCAAGTGGGAATGGTGTACTGATCATTACCTGCAAGTTTCATCAAGATTGGGTGATAAAATGTTTCCTGAGATTTTAGGAAATTCATAGTTGTTTGAAAGCTTGGCAAGCCCTTTCAATGAATGTGATTCTCATCAGTCTCTGCTTGGGGCTACTTCAATAGGACACAAACCATAGCGATAGAACGTGGAACTACATTATTGTGCCAAGTTTCAAAGAGCTAGCACAAACCGTGTTTGATTTAGAGTTCCAAGTAAATGTATCCCTATAGGAGAAAACAGAGTGAAACCTAAGCATGAAAACGGTTACTGCAAAGAACGGATTAACCTAGAAGAACGAAATTTGGTGAGCGAAGTGGGACTGGTGTACTGATCATTACCTGCAAGTATCATCAAGATTGGGTGAAAAAATGCTGAGATTTCAGGAAACTCGTAGTTTTTTGGAAGCTTTTCAACCCGTTCCAATGAATGTGATTCTCGTCAGTCTCTGCTTGGGGCTACTTCAATAGGACACACACCATAGCGATAGAACTTGGAACTACATTATTGTGCCAAGTTTCACAGAGCTAGCACAAACCGTGTTTGATTTAGAGTTCCAACTACATGTACCAATATAGGAGAAAACAGAGTGAAACCTAAACATGAAAACGGTTACTGCAAAGGAACGGTTTAACCTAGAAGAATGAAATTTGGTGAGCCAAGTGGGATTGGTGTACTGATCATTACCTGCCAGTATCATCAAGATTGGGTGAAAAAATGTTTGCTGAGATTTCAGGAAACTCGTAGTTTTTTGGAAGATTGGCAACCCCTTTCAATGAAAGTGATTCTCGTCAGTCTCTGCTTGGGGCTACTTCCATAGGACACAAACCATAGCGATAGAACTTGGAACTACATTATTGTGCCAAGTTTCAAAGAGCTAGCACAAACCGTGTTTGATTTAGAGTTCCAAATACATGTATCCATATAGGAGAAAACAGAGTGAAACCTAAACATTAAACGGTTACTGCAAAGGAACGGTTTAACCTAGAAGAACGAAATTTGGTTAGCCAAGTGGGATTGGTGTACTGATCATTACCTGTAAGTATCATCAAGATTGGGTGAAAAAATGTTTGCTGATTTTCAGGAAACTCGTACTTTTTTGGAAGCTTGGCAACCCCTTTGAATGAAAGTGATTCTTGTCAGTCTCTGCTTGGGGCTACTTCCATAGGACACAAACCATAGCGATAGAACTTGGAACTACATTATTGTGCCAAGTTTCACAGAGCTAGCACAAACCGTGTTTGATTTAGAGTTCCAACTACATGTACCAATATAGGAGAAAACAGAGTGAAACCTAAACATGAAAACGGTTACTGCAAAGGAACGGTTTAACCTAGAAGTACGAAATTTGGTGAGCCAAGTGGGACTGGTGTACTGATCATTACCTGCAAGTATCATCAAGATTGGGTGAAAAAATGTTTGCTGAGATTTCAGGAAACTCGTAGTTTTTTGGAAGCTTGGCAACCCCTTCCAATGAATGTGATTCTCGTCAGTCTCTGCTTGGGGCTACTTCAATAGGACACAAACCATAGCGAGAGAACTTGGAACTACATTATTGTGCCAAGCTTCAAAGAGCTAACAGAAACCGTGTTTGATTTAGAGTTCCAAATACATGTATCCATACAGGAGAAAACAGAGTGAAACCTAAACATGAAAACGGTTACTGCAAAGGAACGGTTTAACCTAGAAGAACGAAATTTGGTGAGCAAAATGGGACTGGTGTACTTATCATTACCTGCCAGTATCATCAAGTTTGGGGGAAAAAATGTTTGCTGAGATTTCAGGAAACTCGTAGTTTTTCGGAAGCTTGGCAACCCCTTCCAATGAAAGTGATTCTCGTCAGTCTCTGCTTGGGGCTACTTCAATAGGACACAAACCATAGTGATAGAACTTGGAACTATATTATTGTGCCAAGTTTCAAAGAGCTAACAGAAACCGTGTTTGATTTAGAGTTCCAACTACATGTATCCATATAGGAGAAAACACAGTGAAACCTAAACATGAAAACGGTTACTGCAAAGTAACGGTTTAACCTAGAAGAACGAAATTCGGTTAGCCAAGTGAGACTGGTGTACTGATCATTACCTGCAAGTATCATCAGGATTCGTTGAAAAAATGTTTGCTGAGATTTCTGGAAACTCGTAGTTTTTTGGAAGCTTGGCAACCCCTTTCAATTAATGTGATTCTCGTCAGTCTCTGCTTGGGGTTTCTTCAAAGGGACACAAACCATAGCGATAGAACTTGGAGCTACATTATTGTGCCAAGTTTCAAAGAGCTAGCACAAACCGTGTTTGATTTAGAATTCCAACTACATGTATCCATATAGGAGAAAACAGAGTGAAATCTAAACATGAAAACGGTTACTGCAAAGGAACGGTTTAACCTAGAAGAACGAAATTTGGTGAGCCAAGTGGGACTGGTGTACTGATCATTACCTGCAAGTATCATCAAGATTGGGTGAAAAAATGTTTGCTGAGATTTCAGGAAATTCGTAGTTTTTTGGAAGCTTGGCAACCCCTTTCAATGAATGTGATTCTCGTCAGTCTCTGCTTGGGGCTACTTCCATAGGACACACACCATAGCGATAGAACTTGGAACTACATTTTTGTGGCAAGTTTCAAAGAGCTAGCACAAACCGTGTTTGATTTAGAGTTCCAAATACATGTATCCATATAGGAGAAAACAGAGTGAAACCTAAACATGAAAACGGTTACTGCAAAGGAACGGATTAACCTAGAAGAACGAAATTTGGTGAGCGAAGTGGGACTGGGGTACTGATCATTACCTGCAAGTATCATCAAGATTGGGTGAAAAAATGCTGAGATTTCAGGAAACTCGTAGTTTTTTGGAAGCTGTTCAACCCCTTCCAATGAATGTGATTCTCGTCAGTCTCTGCTTGGGGCTACTTCAATAGGACACACACCATAGCGATAGAACTTGGAACTTCATTATTGTGCCAAGTTTCAAAGAGCTAGCACAAACCGTGTTTGATTTAGAGTTCCAACTACATGTACCAATAGAGGAGAAAACAGAGTGAAACCTAAACATGAAAACGGATACTGCAAAGGAACGGTTTAACCTAGACGAACGAAATTTGGTGAGCCATGTGGGATTGGTGTACTGATCATTACCTGCCAGTATCATCAAGATTGGGTGAAAAAATGTTTGCTGAGATTTCAGGAAACTCTTAGTTTTTTGGAAGATTGGCAACCCCTTTCAATGAAAGTGATTCTCGTCAGTCTCTGCTTGGGGCTACTTCCATAGGACACAAACCATAGCGATAGAACTTGGAACTACATTATTGTGCCAGGTTTCAAAGAGCTAGCACAAACGGTGTTTGATTTAGAGTTCCAACAACATATATCCATATAGGAGAAAACAGAGTGAAACCTAAACATGAAAACGGTTACTGCAAAGGAACTGGTTAACCTAGAAGAACGAAATTTGGTGAGCCAAGTGGGATTGGTGTACTGATCATTACCTGTAAGTACCATCAAGATTGGGTGAAAAAATGTTTGCTGAGATTTCAGGAAACTCGTACTTTTTTGGAAGCTTGGCAACCCCTTTGAATGAAAGTGATTCTTGTCAGTCTGTGCTTGGGGCTACTTCAATAGGACACAAACCATAGCGATAGAACTTGGAACTACATTATTGTGCCAAGTTTCAAAGAGCCAGCACAAACCGTGTTTGATTTAGAGTTCCAACTACATGTATCCATATAGGAGAAAACAGAGTGAAACCTAAATATGAAAACTGTTACTGCAAAGTAACGGTTTAACCTAGAAGAACGAAATTTCGTGAGCCAAGTGGGACTGGTGTACTGATCATTACCTGCAAGTATCATCCAGTTTGGGTGAAAAAATGTTTGCTGAGATTTCAGGAAACTCATAGTTTTTTGGAAGCTTGGCAACCCCTTCCAATGAATGTGATTCTCGTCAGTCTCTGCTTGGGGCTACTTCAATAGGACACAAACCATAGCGATAGAACTTGGAACTACATTATTGTGCCAAGCTTCAAAGAGCTAACAGAAACCGTGTTTGATTTAGTGTTCCAAATACATGTATCCATACAGGAGAAAACAGAGTGAAACCTAAACATGAAAACGGTTACTGCAAAGGAACGGTTTAACCTAGAAGAACGAAATTTGGTGAGCCAAGTGGGATTGGAGTACTGATCATTACCTGCCAGTACCATCAAGATTGGGTGAAAAAACGTTTACTGAGATTTCAGGAAATTCGTAGTTTTTTGGAAGCTTGGCCACCCCTTTCAATGAATGTGATTCTCATCAGTCTCTGCTTGGGGCTACTTCAATAGGACACAAACCCTAGCAATAGAACTTGGAACTACATTATTGTGCCAAGTTTCAAAGTGCTAGCACAAACTGTGGTTGATTTAGCGTTCCAACTACATGTATCCATATAGGAGAAAACAGAATGAAACCTAAACATGAAAACAGTTACTGCAAAGTAACGGTTTAACCTAGAAGAACGGAATTTGGTGAGCCAAGTGGGACTGGTGTACTGCTCATTACCTGCAAGTATCATCAAGATTGGGTGAAAAAATGTTTGCTGAGATTTCAGGAAACTCGTAGTTTTTTGGAAGCTTCGCAAACCCTTCCAATGAATGTGATTCTCGTCAGTCTCTGCTTGGGGCTACTTCCATAGGACACACACCATAGCGATAGAAGTTGGAACTACATTATTGTGCCAAGTTTCAAAGAGCTAGCACAAACCGTGTTTGATTTAGAGTTCCAAATACATGTATCCATATAGGAGAAAACAGAGGAAACCTAAACATGAAAACGGTTACTGCAAAGGAACGGATTAACCTAGAAGAACGAAATTTGGTGAGCCAAGTGGGATAGGTGTACTGATCATTACCTGCAAGTTTCATCAAGATTGAGTGAAAAAATGTTTGCTGAGATTTCAGGAAATTCATAGTTTTTTGAAAGCTTGGCAACCCCTTTCAATGAATGTGATTCTCATCAGAATCTGCTTGGGGCTACTTCAATAGTACACAAACCATAGCGATAGAACTTGGAACTATATTATTGTGCCAAGTTTCAAAGAGCTAGCACAAACGGTGTTTGATTTAGAGTTCCAACTACATGTATCCATATAGGAGAAAACAGAGTGAAACCTAAGCATGAAAACGGTTACTGCAAAGAATGGTTTAACCTAGAAGAACAAAATTTGGTGAGCGAAGTGGGACTGGTGTACTGATCATTACTTGCAAGTATCATCAAGATTGGGTGAAAAAATGCTGAGATTTCAGGAAACTCGTAGTTTTTTGGAAGCTTTTCAACCCCTTCCAATGAATGTGATTCTCGTCAGTCTCTGCTTGGGGCTACTTCAATAGGACACACACCATAGCGATAGAACTTGGAACTTCATTATTGTGCCAAGTTTCAAAGAGCTAGCACAAACCGTGTTTGATTTAGAGTTCCAACTACATGTACCAATAGAGGAGAAAACAGAGTGAAACCTAAACATGAAAACGGTTACTGCAAAGGAACGGTTTAACCTAGACGAACGAAATTTGGTGAGCCATGTGGGATTGGTGTACTGATCATTACCTGCCAGTATCATCAAGATTGGGTGAAAAAATGTTTGCTGAGATTTCAGGAAACTCGTAGTTTTTTGGAAGATTGGCAACCCCTTTCAATGAAAGTGATTCTCGTCAGTCTCTGCTTGGGGCTACTTCCATAGGACACAAACCATAGCGATAGAACTTGGAACTACATTATTGTGCCAGGTTTCAAAGAGCTAGCACAATCGGTGTTTGATTTAGAGTTCCAACTACATATATCCATATAGGAGAAAACAGAGTGAAACCTAAACATGAAAACGGTTACTGCAAAGGAACTGGTTAACCTAGAAGAACGAAATTTGGTGAGCCAAGTGGGACTGGTGTACTGATCATTACCTGCAAGTATCATCAAGTTTGGGTGAAAAAATGTTTGCTGAGATTTCAGGAAACTCGTAGTTTTTAGGAGTTTGGCAACCCCATTCAATGAAAGTGATTCTCGTCAGTCTCTGCTTGGGGCTACTTCAATAGGACACAAACCATAGCGATAGAACTTGGAACTACATTATTGTGCCAAGCTTCAAAGAGCTAACAGAAACCGTGTTTGATTTAGAGTTCCAACTACATGTATCCATTTAGGAGAAAACAGAGTGAAACCTAAGCATGAAAACGGTTACTGCAAAGAATGGTTTAACCTAGAAGAACGAAATTTGGTGAGCGAAGTGGGACTGGTGTACTGATCATTACCTGCAAGTATCATCAAGATTGCGTGAAAAAATGCTGAGATTTCAGGAAACTCGTAGTTTTTTGGAAGCTTGGCAACCCCTTCCAATGAATGTGATCCTCTTCAGTCTCTCCTTGGGGCTACTTCAATAGGACACAAACCATAGCAATAGAACTTGGAACTCCATTATTGTGCCAAGGTTCAAAGACCTAACAGAAACCATTTTGATTTAGAGTTCCAACTACATGTATCCATATAGGAGAAAACAGAGTGAAACCTAAACATGAAAACGGTTACTGCAAAGGAACGGTTTAACCTAGAAGAACGAAATTTGGTGAGCCAAGTGGGACTGGTGTACTGATCATTACCTGCAAGTATCATCAAGTTTGGGGGAAAAAATGTTTGCTGAGATTTCAGGAAATTCGTAGTTTTTTGAAAGCTTGGCAACCCCTTCCAATGAAAGTGATTCTCGTCAGTCTCTGCTTGGGGCTACTTCAATGGGACACAAACCATAGCGATAGAACTTGGAGCTACATTATTGTGCCAAGTTTCAAAGAGCTAGCACAAACCGTGTTTGATTTAGAATTCCAACTACATGTATCCATATAGGAGAAAACAGAGTGAAATCTAAACATTAAAACGTTTACTGCAAAGGAACGGTTTGACCGAAAGAAGGAAATTTCGTGAGCCAAGTGGGAATGGTGTACTGATCATTACCTGCCAGTACCATCAAGATTGGGTGAAAAAATGTTTGCTGAGATTTCAGGAAATTCGTAGATTTTGAAAGCTTGGCAACGCCTTTCAATGAATGTGATCTCGTCAGTCTCTTCTTGGGGCTACTTCAATAGGACACAAACCATAGCGATAGAACTTGGAACTCCATTATTGTGCCAAGTTTCAAAGAGTTAGCACTAACCGTGTTTGATTTAGAGTTCCAACTACATGTATCCATATAGGAGAAAACAGAGTGAAACCTAAACATGAAAACAGTTACTGCAAAGGAACGGTTTAACCTAGAAGAATGAAATGTGGTGAAAAAAGTGGGATTGGTGTACTGATCATTACCTGCCAGTACCATCAAGATTGGGTGAAAATATGTTTGCTGAGATTTCAGGAAACTCGTAGTTTTTCGGAAGCTTGGCAACCCCTTTCAATGAAAGTGATTCTCGTCAGTCTCTGCTTGGGGCTACTTCAATAGGACACAAACCATAGCGATAGAACTTGGAACTACATTATTGTGCCAAGTATCAAAGAGCTAACAGAAACCGTGTTTGATTTAGAGTTCCAACTACATGTATCCATATAGGAGAAAACAGAGTGAAACCTAAATATGAAAACGGTTACTGCAAAGTAATGGTTTATCCGAGAAGAACGAAATTTGGTTAGCCAAGTGGGACTGGTGTACTGATCATTACCTGCAAGTATCATCAGGATTGGGTGAAAAAATGTTTGCTGAGATTTCAGGAAACTCGTAGTTTTTTGGAAGCTTGGCAACCCCTTCCAATGAATGTGATTCTCGTCAGTCTCTGCTTGGGACTACTTCAATAGGACACAAACCATAGCGATAGAACTTGGAACTACATTATTATGCCACGTTTCAAAGAGCTAACAGAAACCGTGTTTCATTTAGAGTTCCAACTACATGTATCCATATAGGAGAAAACAGAGTGAAACCTAAACATGAAAACGGTTACTGCAAAGGAACGGTTTAACCTACAAGAACAAAATTTGGTGAGCCAAGTGGGACTGGTGTACTGATCATTACCTGCAAGTATCATCAAGATTGGGTGAAAAAATGTTTGCTGAGATTTCAGGAAACTCGTACTTTTTTGGAAGCTTGGCAATCCCTTTGAATGAAAGTGATTCTTGTCAGTCTCTGCTTGGGGCTACTTCCATAGGACACAAACCATAGCGATAGAACGTGGAACTACATTATTGTGCCAAGTTTCAAAGAGCTAGCACAAACCGTGTTTGATTTAGAGTTCCAACTACATGTATCCATATAGGAGAAAACAGAGTGAAACCTAAACATGAAAACTGTTACTGCAAAGGTACGGTTTAACCTAGAAGAACGAAATTTGGTGAGCCAAGTGGGACTGGTGTACTGATCATTACTTGCAAGTATCATCAAGATTGGGTGAAAAAATGCTGAGATTTCAGGAAACTCGTAGTTTTTTGGAAGCTTGGCAACCCCTTCCAATGAATGTAATTCTCCTCAGTCTCTGCTTGGGGCTACTTCAATAGGACACAAACCATAGCGATAGAACTTGGAACTACATTATTGTGGCAAGTTTCAAAGACCTAACAGAAACCAGTTTGATTTAGAGTTCCAACTACATGTATCCATATAGGAGAAAACAGAGTGAAACCTAAACATGAAAACGGTTACAGCAAAGTAATGGTTTAACCGAGAAGAACGAAATTTGGTTAGCCAAGTGGGACTGGTGTACTGATCATTACCTGCAAGTATCATCAGGATTGGGTGAAAAAATGTTTGCTGAGATTTCAGGAAACTCGTAGTTTTTTGGAAACTTGGCAACCCCTTCCAATGAATGTGATTCTTGACAGTCTCTGCTTGGGGCTACTTCAATAGGACACAAACCATAGCGATAGAACTTGGAACTACATTGTTGTGCCAAGTTTCAAAGAGCTAGCACAAACCGTGTTTGATTTAGAGTTACAACTACATGTATCCATATAGGAGAAAACAGAGTGAAACCTAAACATGAAAACGGTTACTGCAAAGGAACGGTTTAACCTAGAAGAACGAAATTTGGTGAGCCAAGTGGGACTGGTGTACTGATCATTACCTGCAAGTATCATCAAGATTGGGTGAAAAAATGTTTGCTGAGATTTCAGGAAACTCGTAGTTTTTTGCAAGCTTGGCAACCCCTTCCAATGAATGTGATTCTCGTCACTCTCTGCTTGGGGCTACTTCAATAGGACACAAACCATAGCGATAGAACTTGGAACTACATTATTGTGCCAAGTTTCAACGAGGTAGCACAAACCGTGTTTGATTTAGAGTTCCAACTACATGTATCCATATAGGAGAAAACAGAGTGAAACCTAAACATGAAAACGGTTACTGCAAAGGAACGGTTTCACCTAGAAGAACGAAATTTAGTGAGCCAAGTGGGATTGGTGTACTGATCATTACCTGCAAGTATCATCAAGATTGGGTGAAAAAATGTTTGCTGAGATTTCAGGAAACTCGTAGTTTTTTGGAAGCTTGGCAACACCTTCCAATGAATGCGATTCTCGTGAGTCTCTGCTTGGGGCTACTTCCATAGGACACAAACCATAGCGATAGAACTTGGAACTACATTATTGTGCCAAGTTTCAAAGAGCTAGCAGAAACCGTGTTTGATTTAGAGTTACAACTACATATATCCATATAGGAGAAAACAGAGTGAAACCTAAACATGAAAACGGTTACTGCAAAGGAACGGTTTAACCTAGAAGAACGAAATTTGGTGAGCCAAGTGGGATTGGTGTAGGGATCATTACCTGCCAGTACCATCAAGATTGGGTGAAAAAATGTTTGCTAAGATTTCAGGAAATTGGTAGTTTTTTGGAAGCTTGGCAACCCCTTTCAATGAATGTCATTCTCGTCAGTCTCTGCTTGGGGCTACTTCAATAGGACACAAACCATAGCGATAGATCCTGGAACTACAGTATTGTGCCAAGTTTCAACGAGCTAGCACAAACCGTGTTTGATTTAGAGTTCCAACTACATGTATCCATATAGGAGAAAACAGAGTGAAACCTAAACATGGAAACGGTTACTGCAAAGGAACGGTTTCACCTAGAAGAACGAAATTTAGTGAGCCAAGTGGGATTGGTGTACTGATCATTACCCGAAAGTATCATCAAGATTTGGTGAAAAAATGTTTGCTGAGATTTCAGGAAACTCGTAGTTTTTTGGAAGCTTGGCAACACCTTCCAATGAATGCGATTCTCGTGAGTCTCTGCTTGGGGCTACTTCCATAGGACACAAACCATAGCGATAGAACTTGGAACTACATTATTGTGCCAAGTTTCAAAGAGCTAGCACAAACCGTGTTTGATTTAGAGTTCCAACTACATGTATCCATATAGGAGAAAACAGAGTGAAACCTAAACATGAAAACGGTTACTGCAAAGGAACGGTTTAACCTAGAAGAACGAAATTTAGTGAGCCAAGTGGGATTGGTGTACTGATCATTACCTGCAAGTATCATCAAGATTGGGTGAAAAAATGTTTGCTGAGATTTCAGGAAACTCGTACTTTTTTGGAAGCTTGGCAACCCCTTCCAAGGAATGTGATTCTCGTCAGTCTCTGCTTGGGGCTACTTCAATAGGACACAAACCATAGCGATAGAACTTGGAACTACATTATTGTGCCAAGTTTCAAAGAGCTAGCACAAACCGTGTTTGATTTAGAGTTCCAACTACATGTATCCATATAGGAGAAAACAGAGTGAAACCTAAACATGAAAACGGTTACTGTAAAGGAAAGGTTTAACCTAGAAGAACGAAATTTGGTCAGCCAAGTCGGATTGGTGTAGGGATCATTACCTGCCAGTACCATCAAGATTGGGTGAAAAAATGTTTGCTGAGATTTCAGGAAATTGGTAGTTTTTTGGAAGCTTGGCAAACCCTTTCAATGAATGTCATTCTCGTCAGTCTCTGCTTGGGGCTACTTCAATAGGTACAAACCATAGCGAAACAACTTGGAACTACATAATTGTGCCAAGTTTCAAAGACCTAACTGATACCGTGTTTGATTTAGAGTTCCAAATACATTTATCCATATAGGAGAAAACAGAGTGAAACCTAAACATGAAAACTGTTACTGCAAAGGAACGGTTTAACCTAGAAGAACGAAATTTGGTGAGCCAAGTGGGATTGGTGTACTGATCATTACCTGCAAGTATCATCAAGATTGGGTGAAGAAAATGTTTGCTGAGATTTCAGGAATCTCGTAGTTTTTTGGAAGCTTGGCATCCCCTTTCAATGAAAGAGATTCTCCTCAGTCTCTGCTTGGGGCTACTTCAATAGGACACAAATCATAGCGACAGAACTTATAAATACATTATTGTGCCAAGTTTCAAAGACCTAGCACAAACCGTGTTTGATTTAGAGTTCCAAATACATGTATCCATATAGGAGAAAACAGAGTGAAACCTAAACATGAAAACGGTTACTGCAAAGGAACGGTTTAACCTAGAAGAACGAAATTTGGTGAGCCAAGTGGGACTGGTGTACTGATCATTACCTGCAAGTATCATCAAGATTGGGTGAAAAAATGTTTGCTGAGATTTCAGGAAACTCGTAGTTTTTTGGAAGCTTGGCAACACCTTCCAATGAATGTGATTCTCGTGAGTCTCTGCTTGGGGCTAATTCCATAGGACACAATCCATAGCGATAGAACTTGGAACTACATAATTGTGCCAAGTTTCAAAGAGCTAGCACAAACCGTGTTTGATTTAGAGTTCCAACTGCATGTATCCATATAGGAGAAAACAGAGTGAAACCTAAACATGAAAACGGTTACTGCAAAGGAACGGTTTAACCTAGAAGAACGAAATTTGGTGAGCCAAGTGGGATTGTTGTAGGGATCATTACCTGCCAGTACCATCAAGATTGGGTGAAAAAATGTTTGCTGAGATTTCAGGAAATTGGTAGTTTTTTGGAAGCTTGGCAACCCCTTTCAATGAATGTCATTCTCCTCAGTTTCTGCTTGGGGCTACTTCAATAGGACACAAACCATAGCGATAGAACTTGGAACTACATTATTGTGCCAAGTTTCAAAGAGCTAGCACAAACCGTGTTTGATTTAGAGTTCCAATTGCATGTATCCATATAGGAGAAAACAGAGTGAAACCGAAACATGGAAACGGTTACTGCAAAGGAACGGTTTAACCTAGAAGAACGAAATTTGGTGAGCCAAGTGAGATTGGTGTACTGATCATTACCTGCAAGTATCATCAAGATTGGGTGAAAAAATGTTTGCTGAGATTTCAGGAAACTCGTAGTTTTTAGGAGTTTGGCAACCCCATTCAATGAAAGTGATTCTCGTCAGTCTCTTCTTGGGGCTACATCGATAGGACACAATCCATAGCGATAGAACTTGGAACTACATTATTGTGCCAAGTTTCAAAGACCTAGTACAAACCGTGTTTGATTTAGAGTTCCAAATACATGTATCCATATAGGAGAAAACAGAGTGAAACCTAAACATGAAAACGGTTACTGCAAAGAAACGGTTTAACCTAGAAGAACGAAATTTGGTGAGCCAAGTGGGACTGGTGTACTGATCATTACCTGCAAGTATCATCAAGATTGGGTGAAAAAATGTTTGCTGAGATTTCAGGAAACTCGTAGTTTTTTGCAAGCTTGTCAACCTCTTCCAATGAATGTGATTCTCGTCAGTCTCTGCTTGGGGCTACTTCAATAGGACACAAACCATAGCGATAGAACTTGGAACTACATTATTGTGCCAAGTTTCAAAGAGCTAGCACAATCCGTGTTTGATTTAGAGTTCCAACTGCATGTATCCATATAGGAGAAAACAGAGTGAAACCGAAACATGGAAACGGTTACTGCAAAGGAACGGTTTAACCGAGAAGAATGAAATTTAGTGAGCCAAGTGGGATTGGTGTACTGATCATTACCTGCAAGTATCATCAAGATTGGGTGAAAAAATGTTTGCTGAGATTTCAGGAAACTCGTACTTTTTTGGAAGCTTGGCAACCCCTTCCAAGGAATGTGATTCTCGTCAGTCTCTGCTTGGGGCTACTTCAATAGGACACAAACCATAGCGATAGAACTTGGAACTACATTATTGTGCCAAGTTTCAAAGAGCTAGCACAAACCGTGTTTGATTTAGAGTTCCAACTACATGTATCCATATAGGAGAAAACAGAGTGAAACTTAAACATGTAAACGTTTACTGCAAAGGAACGGTTTAACCTAGAAGAACAAAATTTGTTGAGCCAAGTGGGACTGGTGTACTGATCATTACCTGCAAGTATCATCAAGATTGGGTGAAAAAACGTTTGCTGAGATTTCAGGAAACTCGTAGTTTTTTGGAAGCTTGGCAACCCCTTTCAATGAATGTCATTCTCGTCAGTCTCTGCTTGGGGCTACTTCAATAGGACACAAACCATAGCGAAACAACTTGGAACTACATAATTGTGCCAAGTTTCAAAGACCTAACTGATACCGTGTTTGATTTAGAGTTCCAAATACATTTATCCATATAGGAGAAAACAGAGTGAAACCTAAACATGAAAACTGTTACTGCAAAGGAACGGTTTAACCTAGAAGAACGAAATTTGGTGAGCCAAGTGGGATTGGTGTACTGATCATTACCTGCAAGTATCATCAAGATTGGGTGAAAAAAATGTTTGCTGAGATTTCAGGAATCTCGTAGTTTTTTGGAAGCTTGGCATCCCCTTTCAATGAAAGAGATTCTCCTCAGTCTCTGCTTGGGGCTACTTCAATAGGACACAAATCATAGCGACAGAACTTATAAATACATTATTGTGCCAAGTTTCAAAGAGCTAGCACAAACCGTGTTTGATTTAGAGTTCCAACTAAATGTATATATATAGAAGAAAACAGAGTGAAACCTAAACATGAAAACGGTTACTGCAAAGGAACGGTTTAACCTAGAAGAACGAAATTTGGTGAGCCAAGTGGGATTGGTGTACTGATCATTACCTGCAAGTATCATCAAGATTGGGTGAAAAAATGTTTGCTGAGATTTCAGGACACTCGTAGTTTTTTGGAAGCTTGGCAACCCCTTTCAATGAAAGTGATTCTCGTCAGTCTCTGCTTGGGGCTACTTCCATAGGACACAAACCATAGCGATAGAACTTGGAACTACATTATTGTGCCAAGTTTCAAATAGCTAGCACAAACCGTGTTTGATTTAGAGTTCCAAATACATTTATCCATATAGGAGAAAACAGAGTGAAACCTAAACATGAAAACGGTTACTGCAAAGGTACGGTTTAACCTAGAAGAACCAAATTTGGTGAGCCAAGTGGGAATGGTGTACTGATCATTACCTGCAAGTATCATCAAGATTGGGTGAAAAAAGGTTTGCTGAGATTTCTGGAAACTCATAGTTTTTTGCAAGCTTGGCAACCCCTTCCAATGAATGTGATTCTCATGAGTCTCTGCTTGGGGCTACTTCAATAGGACACAAACCATAGCGATAGAACTTGGAACTACATTATTGTGCCAAGTTTCAAAGAGCTAGCACAAACCGTGTTTGATTTAGAGTTCCAACTACATGTATCCATGTAGGAGAAAACAGAGTGCAACCTAAACATGAAAACGGTTACTGCAAAGGAACGGTTTAACCTAGAAGAACGAAATTTAGTGAGCCAAGTGGGATTGGTGTACTGATCATTACCTGCAAGTATCATCAAGATTGGGTGAAAAAATGTTTGCTGAGATTTCAGGAAACTTATAGTTTTTTGGAAGCTTGGCAACACCTTCCAATGAATGTGATTCTCGTGAGTCTCTGCTTGGGGCTACCTCCATAGGACACAATCCATAGCGATAGAACTTGGAACTAAATTATTGTGCCAAGTTTCAAAGAGCTAGCACAAACCGTGTTTGATTTAGAGTTCCAACTACATGTATCCATATAGGAGAAAACAGAGTGAAACCTAAACATGAAAACGGTTACTGCAAAGGAACGGTTTAACCTAGAAGAACGAAATTTGGTGAGCCAAGTGGGATTGGTGTAGGGATCATTACCTGCCAGTACCATCAAGATTGGGTGAAAAAATGTTTGCTGAGATTTCAGGAAATTGGTAGTTTTTTGGAAGCTTGGCAACCCCTTTCAATGAATGTCATTCTCGTCAGTCTCTGCTTGGGGCTACTTCAATAGGACACAAACCATAGCGATAGAACTTGGAACTACATTATTGTGCCAAGTTTCAAAGAGCTAGCACAATCCGTGTTTGATTTAGAGTTCCAACTGCATGTATCCATATAGGAGAAAACAGAGTGAAACCGAAACATGGAAACGGTTACTGCAAAGGAACGGTTTAACCTAGAAGAACGAAATTTGGTGAGCCATGTGAGATTGGTGTACTGATCATTACCTGCAAGTATCATCAAGATTGGGTGAAAAAATGTTTGCTGAGATTTCAGGAAACTCTTAGTTTTTAGGAGTTTGGCAACCCCATTCAATGAAAGGGATTCTCGTCAGTCTCTTCTTGGGGCTACATCCATAGGACACAATCCATAGTGATAGAACTTGGAACTACATTATTGTGCCAAGTTTCAAAGACCTAGCACAAACCGTGTTTGATTTAGAGTTCCAAATACATGTATCCATATAGGAGAAAACAGAGTGAAACCTAAACATGAAAACGGTTACTGCAAAGGAACGGTTTAACCTAGAAGAACGAAATTTGGTGAGCCAAGTGGGACTGGTGTACTGATCATTACCTGCAAGTATCATCAAGATTGGGTGAAAAAATGTTTTCTGAGATTTCAGGAAACTCATAGTTTTTTGCAAGCTTGGCAACCCCTTCCAATGAATGTGATTCTCGTCAGTCTCTGCTTGGGGCTACTTCAATAGGACACAAACCATAGCGATAGAACTTGGAACTACATTATTGTGCCAAGTTTCAACGAGGTAGCACAAACCGTGTTTGATTTAGAGTTCCAACTACATGTATCCATATAGGAGAAAACAGAGTGAAACCTAAACATGAAAACGGTTACTGCAAAGGAACGGTTTCACCTAGAAGAACGAAATTTAGTGAGCCAAGTGGGATTGGTGTACTGATCATTACCTGCAAGTATCATCAAGATTGGGTGAAAAAATGTTTGCTGAGATTTCAGGAAACTCGTAGTTTTTTGGAAGCTTGGCAACACCTTCCAATGAATGCGATTCTCGTGAGTCTCTGCTTGGGGCTACTTCCATAGGACACAAACCATAGCGATAGAACTTGGGACTACATTATTGTGCCAAGTTTCAAAGAGCTAGCAGAAACCGTGTTTGATTTAGAGTTACAACTACATGTATCCATATAGGAGAAAACAGAGTGAAACCTAAACATGAAAACGGTTACTGCAAAGGAACGGTTTAACCTAGAAGAACGAAATTTGGTGAGCCAAGTGGGATTGGAGTACTTATCATTACCTGCCAGTATCATCAGGATTGGGTGAAAAAAATGTTTGCTGAGATTTCAGGAAACTCGTAGTTTTTTGGAATCTTGGCAACCCCTTTCACTGAAAGTGATTCTCTTCAGTCTCTGCTTGGGGCTACTTCAATAGGACACAAACCATAGTGAAACAACTTGGAACTACATAATTGTGCAAAGTTTCAAAGACCTAACTGATACCGTGTTTGATTTAGAGTTCCAAATACATTTATCCATATAGGAGAAAACAGAGTGAAACCTAAACATGAAAACTGTTACTGCAAAGGTACGGTTTAACCTAGAAGAACCAAATTTGGTGAGCCAAGTGGGACTGGTGTACTGATCATTACCTGCAAGTATCATCAAGATTGGGTGAAAAAATGTTTGCTGAGATTTCAGGAAACTCATAGTTTTTTGCAAGCTTGGCAACCCCTTCCAATGAATGTGATTCTCATCAGTCTCTGCTTGGGGCTACTTCAATAGGACACAAACCATAGCGATAGAACTTGGAACTACATTATTGTGCCAAGTTTCAAAGAGCTAGCACAAACCGTGTTTGATTTAGAGTTCCAACTACATGTATCCATGTAGGAGAAAACAGAGTGAAACCTAAACATGAAAACGGTTACTGCAAAGGAACGGTTTAACCTAGAAGAACGAAATTTAGTGAGCCAAGTGGGATTGGTGTACTGATCATTACCTGCAAGTATCATCAAGATTGGGTGAAAAAATGTTTGCTGAGATTTCAGGAAACTTGTAGTTTTTTGGAAGCTTGGCAACACCTTCCAATGAATGTGATTCTCGTGAGTCTCTGCTTGGGGCTACCTCCATTGGACACAATCCATAGCGATAGAACTTGGAACTACATTATTGTGCCAAGTTTCAAAGAGCTAGCACAAACCGTGTTTGATTTAGAGTTCCAACTACATGTATCCATATAGGAGAAAACAGAGTGAAACCTAAACATGAAAACGGTTACTGCAAAGGAACGGTTTAACCTAGAAGAACGAAATTTGGTGAGCCAAGTGGGATTGGTGTAGGGATCATTACCTGCCAGTACCATCAAGATTGGGTGAAAAAATGTTTGCTGAGATTTCAGGAAATTGGTAGTTTTTTGGAAGCTTGGCAACCCCTTTCAATGAATGTCATTCTCGTCAGTCTCTGCTTGGGGCTACTTCAATAGGACACAAACCATAGCGATAGAACTTGGAACTACATTATTGTGCCAAGTTTCAAAGAGCTAGCACAATCCGTGTTTGATTTAGAGTTCCAACTGCATGTATCCATATAGGAGAAAACAGAGTGAAACCGAAACATGGAAACGGTTACTGCAAAGGAACGGTTTAACCTAGAAGAACGAAATTTGGTGAGCCAAGTGAGATTGGTGTACTGATCATTACCTGCAAGTATCATCAAGATTGGGTGAAAAAATGTTTGCTGAGATTTCAGGAAACTCGTAGTTTTTAGGAGTTTGGCAACCCCATTCAATGAAAGTGATTCTCGTCAGTCTCTTCTTGGGGCTACATCCATAGGACACAATCCATAGCGATAGAACTTGGAACTACATTATTGTGCCAAGTTTCAAAGACCTAGCACAAACCGTGTTTGATTTAGAGTTCCAAATACATGTATCCATATAGGAGAAAACAGAGTGAAACCTAAACATGAAAACGGTTACTGCAAAGGAACGGTTTAACCTAGAAGAACGAAATTTGGTGAGCCAAGTGGGACTGGTGTACTGATCATTACCTGCAAGTATCATCAAGATTGGGTGAAAAAATGTTTGCTGAGATTTCAGGAAACTCATAGTTTTTTGCAAGCTTGGCAACCCCTTCCAATGAATGTGATTCTCGTCAGTCTCTGCTTGGGGCTACTTCAATAGGACACAAACCATAGCGATAGAACTTGGAACTACATTATTGTGCCAAGTTTCAACGAGGTAGCACAAACCGTGTTTGATTTAGAGTTCCAACTACATGTATCCATATAGGAGAAAACAGAGTGAAACCTAAACATGAAAACGGTTACTGCAAAGGAACGGTTTCACCTAGAAGAACGAAATTTAGTGAGCCTAGTGGGATTGGTGTACTGATCATTACCTGCAAGTATCATCAAGATTGGGTGAAAAAATGTTTGCTGAGATTTCAGGAAACTCGTAGTTTTTTGGAAGCTTGGCAACCCCTTCCAATGAATGTGATTCTCGTCAGTCTCTGCTTGGGGCTACTTCAATAGGACACAAACCATAGCGATAGAACTTGGAACTACATTATTGTGCCAAGTTTCAAAGAGCTAGCACAAACCGTGTTTGATTTAGAGTTCCAACTACATGTATCCATATAGGAGAAAACAGAGTGAAACCTAAACATGAAAACGGTTACTGTAAAGGAACGGTGTAACCTAGAAGAACGAAATTTGGTGAGCCAAGTGGGATTGGTGTAGGGATCATTACCTACCAGTACCATCAAGATTGGGTGAAAAAATGTTTGCTGAGATTTCAGGAAATTGGTAGTTTTTTGGAAGCTTGGCAACCCCTTTTAATGAATGTCATTCTCGTCAGTCTCTGCTTGGGGCTACTTCAGTAGGACACAAACCATAGTGAAACAACTTGGAACTACATAATTGTGCCAAGTTTCAAAGACCTAACTGATACCGTGTTTGATTTAGAGTTCCAAATACATTTATCCATATAGGAGAAAAACAGAGTGAAACCTAAACATGAAAACTGTTACTGCAAAGGTACGGTTTAACCTAGAAGAACCAAATTTGGTGAGCCAAGTGGGACTGGTGTACTGATCATTACCTGCAAGTATCATCAAGATTGGGTGAAAAAATGTTTGCTGAGATTTCAGGAAACTCATAGTTTTTTGCAAGCTTGGCAACCCCTTCCAATGAATGTGATTCTCATCAGTCTCTGCTTGGGGCTACTTCAATAGGACACAAACCATAGCGATAGAACTTGGAACTACATTATTGTGCCAAGTTTCAACGAGGTAGCACAAACCGTGTTTGATTTAGAGTTCCAACTACATGTATCCATGTAGGAGAAAACAGAGTGAAACCTAAACATGAAAACGGTTACTGCAAAGGAACGGTTTAACCTAGAAGAACGAAATTTAGTGAGCCAAGTGGGATTGGTGTACTGATCATTACCTGCAAGTATCATCAAGATTGGGTGAAAAAATGTTTGCTGAGATTTCAGGAAACTTGTAGTTTTTTGGAAGCTTGGCAACACCTTCCAATGAATGTGATTCTCGTGAGTCTCTGCTTGGGGCTACCTCCATAGGACACAATCCATAGCGATAGAACTTGGAACTACATTATTGTGCCAAGTTTCAAAGAGCTAGCACAAACCGTGTTTGATTTAGAGTTCCAAATTCATGTATCCATATAGGAGAAAACAGAGTGAAACCTAAACATGAAAACGGTTACTGCAAAGGAACGGTTTAACCTAGAAGAACGAAATTTGGTGAGCCAAGTGGGATTGGTGTAGGGATCATTACCTGCCAGTACCATCAAGATTGGGTGAAAAAATGTTTGCTGAGATTTCAGGAAATTGGTAGTTTTTTGGAAGCTTGGCAACCCCTTTCAATGAATGTCATTCTCGTCAGTCTCTGCTTGGGGCTACTTCAATAGGACACAAACCATAGCGATAGAACTTGGAACTACATTATTGTGCCAAGTTTCATAGAGCTAGCACAATCCGTGTTTGATTTAGAGTTCCAACTGCATGTATCCATATAGGAGAAAACAGAGTGAAACCGAAACATGGAAACGGTTACTGCAAAGGAACGGTTTAACCTAGAAGAACGAAATTTGGTGAGCCAAGTGAGATTGGTGTACTGATCATTACCTGCAAGTATCATCAAGATTGCGTGAAAAAATGTTTGCTGAGATTTCAGGAAACTCGTAGTTTTTAGGAGTTTGGCAACCCCATTCAATGAAAGTGATTCTCGTCAGTCTATTCTTGGGGCTACATCCATAGGACACAATCCATAGCGATAGAACTTGGAACTACATTATTGTGCCAAGTTTCAAAGACCTAGCACAAACCGTGTTTGATTTAGAGTTCCAAATACATGTATCCATATAGGAGAAAACAGAGTGAAACCTAAACATGAAAACGGTTACTGCAAAGGAACGGTTTAACCTAGAAGAACGAAATTTGGTGAGCCAAGTGGGACTGGTGTACTGATCATTACCTGCAAGTATCATCAAGATTGGGTGAAAAAATGTTTGCTGAGATTTCAGGAAACTCGTACTTTTTTGGAAGCTTGGCAACCCCTTCCAAGGAATGTGATTCTCGTCAGTCTCTGCTTGGGGCTACTTCAATAGGACACAAACCATAGCGATAGAACTTGGAACTACATTATTGTGCCAAGTTTCAAAGAGCCAGCACAAACCGTGTTTGATTTAGAGTTCCAACTACATGTATCCATATAGGAGAAAACAGAGTGAAACCTAAACATGAAAACGGTTCCTGTAAAGGAACGGTTTAACCTAGAAGAACGAAATTTGGTGAGCCAAGTGGGATTGGTGTAGGGATCATTACCTGCCAGTACCATCAAGATTGGGTGAAAAAATGTTTGCTGAGATTTCAGGAAATTGGTAGTTTTTTGGAAGCTTGGCAAACCCTTTCAATGAATGTCATTCTCGTCAGTCTCTGCTTGGGGCTACTTCAATAGGACACAAACCATAGCGAAACTTCTTGGAACTACATAATTGTGCCAAGTTTCAAAGACCTAACTGATACCGTGTTTGATTTAGAGTTCCAAATACATTTATCCATATAGGAGAAAACAGAGTGAAACCTAAACATGAAAACTGTTACTGCAAAGGTACGGTTTAACCTAGAAGAACCAAATTTGGTGAGCCAAGTGGGACTGGTGTACTGATCATTACCTGCAAGTATCATCAAGATTGGGTGAAAAAATGTTTGCTGAGATTTCAGGAAACTCATAGTTTTTTGCAAGCTTGGCAACCCCTTCCAATGAATGTGATTCTCATCAGTCTCTGCTTGGGGCTACTTCAATAGGACACAATCCATAGCGATAGAACTTGGAACTACATTATTGTGCCAAGTTTCAAAGAGCTAGCACAAACCGTGTTTGATTTAGAGTTCCAACTACATGTATCCATGTAGGAGAAAACAGAGTGAAACCTAAACATGAAAACGGTTACTGCAAAGGAACGGTTTAACCTAGAAGAACGAAATTTAGTGAGCCAAGTGGGATTGGTGTACTGATCATTACCTGAAAGTATCATCAAGATTGGGTGAAAAAATGTTTGCTGAGATTTCAGGAAACTCGTAGTTTTTAGGAGTTTGGCAACCCCATTCAATGAAAGTGATTCTCGTCAGTCTCTTCTTGGGGCTACATCCATAGGACACAATCCATAGCGATAGAACTTGGAACTACATTATTGTGCCAAGTTTCAAAGACCTAGCACAAACCGTGTTTGATTTAGAGTTCCAAATACATGTATCCATATAGGAGAAAACAGAGTGAAACCTAAACATGAAAACGGTTACTGCAAAGGAACGGTTTAACCTAGAAGAACCAAATTTGGTGAGCCAAGTGGGACTGGTGTACTGATCATTACCTGCAAGTATCATCAAGATTGGGTGAAAAAATGTTTGCTGAGATTTCAGGAAACTCATAGTTTTTTGCAAGCTTGGCAACCCCTTCCAATGAATGTGATTCTCGTCAGTCTCTGCTTGGGGCTACTTCAATAGGACACAAACCATAGCGATAGAACTTGGAACTACATTATTGTGCCAAGTTTCAACGAGGTAGTACAAACCGTGTTTGATTTAGAGTTCCAACTACATGTATCCATATAGGAGAAAACAGAGTGAAACATAAACATGAAAACGGTTACTGCAAAGGAACGGTTTCACCTAGAAGAACGAAATTTAGTGAGCCAAGTGGGATTGGTGTACTGATCATTACCTGCAAGTATCATCAAGATTGGGTGAAAAAATGTTTGCTGAGATTTCAGGAAACTCGTAGTTTTTTGGAAGCTTGGCAACACCTTCCAATGAATGCGATTCTCGTGAGTCTCTGCTTGGGGCTACTTCCATAGGACACAAACCATAGCGATAGAACTTGGAACTACATTATTGTGCCAAGTTTCAAAGAGCTAGCAGAAACCGTGTTTGATTTAGAGTTCCAACTACATGTATCCATATAGGAGAAAACAGAGTGAAACCTAAACATGGAAACGGTTACTGCAAAGGAACGGTTTAACCTAGAAGAACGAAATTTGGTGAGCCAAGTGGGATTGGTGTACTTATCATTACCTGCCAGTATCATCAGGATTGGGTGAAAAAATATTTGCTGAGATTTCAGGAAACTCGTAGTTTTTTGGAAGCTTGGCAACCCCTTTCAATGAAAGTGATTCTCGTCAGTCTCTGCTTGCGGCTACTTCCATAGGACACAAACCATAGCGATAGAACTTGGAAATACATTATTGTGCCAAGTTTCAAAAAGCTAGCACAAACCGTGTTTGATTTAGAGTTCCAAATACATTTATCCATATAGGAGAAAACAGAGTGAAACCTAAACATGAAAACGGTTACTGCAAAGGTACGGTTTAACCTAGAAGAACCAAATTTGGTGAGCCAAGTGGGACTGGTGTACTGATCATTACCTGCAAGTATCATCAAGATTGGGTGAAAAAATGTTTGCTGAGATTTCAGGAAACTCATAGTTTTTTGCAAGCTTGGCAACCCCTTCCAATGAATGTGATTCTCGTCAGTCTCTGCTTGGGGCTACTTCAATAGGACACAAACCATAGCGATAGAACTTGGAACTACATTATTGTGCCAAGTTTCAAAGAGCTAGCACAAACCGTGTTTGATTTAGAGTTCCAACTACATGTATCCATGTAGGAGAAAACAGAGTGAAACCTAAACATGAAAACGGTTACTGCAAAGGAACGGTTTAACCTAGAAGAACGAAATTTAGTGAGCCAAGTGGGATTGGTGTACTGATCATTACCTGCATGTATCATCAAGATTGGGTGAAAAAATGTTTTCTGAGATTTCAGGAAACTCGTAGTTTTTTGGAAGCTTGGCAACACCTTCCAATGAATGTGATTCTCGTGAGTCTCTGCTTGGGGCTAATTCCATAGGACACAATCCATAGCGATAGAACTTGGAACTACATAATTGTGCCAAGTTTCAAAGAGCTAGCACAAACCGTGTTTGATTTAGAGTTCCAACTACATGTATCCATATAGGAGAAAACAGAGTGAAACCTAAACATGAAAACGGTTACTGCAAAGGAACGGTTTCACCTAGAAGAACGAAATTTAGTGAGCCAAGTGGGATTGGTGTACTGATCATTACCTGCAAGTATCATCAAGATTGGGTGAAAAAATGTTTGCTGAGATTTCAGGAAACTCGTAGTTTTTAGGAGTTTGGCAACCCCATTCAATGAAAGTGATTCTCGTCAGTCTCTTCTTGGGGCTACACCGATAGGACACAATACATAGCGATAGAACTTGGAACTACATTATTGTGCCAAGTTTCAAAGACCTAGTACAAACCGTGTTTGATTTAGAGTTCCAAATATATGTATCCATATAGGAGAAAACAGAGTGAAACCTAAACATGAAAACGGTTACTGCAAAGGAACGGTTTAACCTAGAAGAACGAAATTTGGTGAGCCAAGTGGGACTGGTGTACTGATCATTACCTGCAAGTATCATCAAGATTGGGTGAAAAAATGTTTGCTGAGATTTCAGGAAACTCGTAGTTTTTTGCAAGCTTGTCAACCCCTTCCAATGAATGTGATTCTCGTCAGTCTCTGCTTGGGGCTACTTCAATAGGACACAAACCATAGCGATAGAACTTGGAACTACATTATTGTGCCAAGTTTCAAAGAGCTAGCAGAAACCGTGTTTGATTTAGAGTTCCAACTGCATGTATCCATATAGGAGAAAACAGAGTGAAACCGAAACATGGAAACGGTTACTGCAAAGGAACGGTTTAACCGAGAAGAATGAAATTTAGTGAGCCAAGTGGGATTTGTGTACTGATCATTACCTGCAAGTATCATCAAGATTGGGTGAAAAAATGTTTGCTGAGATTTCAGGAAACTCGTACTTTTTTGGAAGCTTGGCAACCCCTTCCAAGGAATGTGATTCTCGTCAGTCTCTGCTTGGGGCTACTTCAATAGGACACAAACCATAGCGATAGAACTTGGAACTACATTATTGTGCCAAGTTTCAAAGAGCTAGCACAAACCGTGTTTGATTTAGAGTTCCAACTACATGTATCCATATAGGAGAAAACAGAGTGAAACTTAAACATGTAAACGTTTACTGCAAAGGAACGGTTTAACCTAGAAGAACAAAATTTGTTGAGCCAAGTGGGACTGGTGTACTGATCATTACCTGCCAGTATCATCAGGATTGGGTGAAAAAATGTTTGCTGAGATTTCAGGAAACTCGTAGTTTTTTGGAAGCTTGGCAACCCCTTTCAATGAAAGTGATTCTCGTCAGTCTCTGCTTGGGGCTACTTCCATAGGACACAAACCATAGCGATAGAACTTGGAACTACATTATTGTGCCAAGTTTCAAAGAGCTAGCACAAACCGTGTTTGATTTAGAGTTCCAACTACATGTATCCATGTAGGAGAAAACAGAGTGAAACCTAAACATGAAAACGGTTACTGCAAAGGAACGGTTTAACCTAGAAGAACGAAATTTAGTGAGCCAAGTGGGATTGGTGTACTGATCATTACCTGCATGTATCATCAAGATTGGGTGAAAAAATGTTTGCTGAGATTTCAGGAAACTCGTAGTTTTTTGGAAGCTTGGCAACACCTTCCAATGAATGTGATTCTCGTGAGTCTCTGCTTGGGGCTAATTCCATAGGACACAATCCATAGCGATAGAACTTGGAACTACATAATTGTGCCAAGTTTCAAAGAGCTAGCACAAACCGTGTTTGATTTAGAGTTCCAACTACATGTATCCATATAGGAGAAAACAGAGTGAAACCTAAACATGAAAACGGTTACTGCAAAGGAACGGTTTCACCTAGAAGAACGAAATTTAGTGAGCCAAGAGGGATTGGTGTACTGATCATTACCTGCAAGTATCATCAAGATTGGGTGAAAAAATGTTTGCTGAGATTTCAGGAAACTCGTAGTTTTTTGGAAGCTTGGCAACACCTTCCAATGAATGCGATTCTCGTGAGTCTCTGCTTGGGGCTACTTCCATAGGACACAAAACATAGCGATAGAATTTGGAACTACATTATTGTGCCAAGTTTCAAAGAGCTAGCAGAAACCGTGTTTGATTTAGAGTTACAACTACATGTATCCATATAGGAGAAAACAGAGTGAAACCTAAACATGGAAACGGTTACTGCAAAGGAACGGTTTAACCTAGAAGAACGAAATTTGGTGAGCCAAGTGGGATTGGTGTACTTATCATTACCTGCCAGTATCATCAGGATTGGGTGAAAAAATGTTTGCTGAGATTTCAGGAAACTCGTAGTTTTTTGGAAGCTTGGCAACCCCTTTCAATGAAAGTGATTCTCGTCAGTCTCTGCTTGGGGCTACTTCCATAGGACACAAACCATAGCGATAGAACTTGGAACTACATTATTGTGCCAAGTTTCAAATAGCTAGCACAAACCGTGTTTGATTTAGAGTTCCAAATACATTTATCCATATAGTCGAAAACAGAGTGAAACCTAAACATGAAAACGGTTACTGCAAAGGTACGGTTTAACCAAGAAGAACCAAATTTGGTGAGCCAAGTGGGACTGGTGTACTGATCATTACCTGCAAGTATCATCAAGATTGGGTGAAAAAATGTTTGCTGAGATTTCAGGAAACTCATAGTTTTTTGCAAGCTTGGCAACCCCTTCCAATGAATGTGATTCTCGTCAGTCTCTGCTTGGGGCTACTTCCATAGGACACAAACCATAGCGATAGAACTTGGAACTACATTATTGTGCCAAGTTTCAAAGAGCTAGCACAAACCGTGTTTGATTTAGAGTTCCAACTACATGTATCCATGTAGGAGAAAACAGAGTGAAACCTAAACATGAAAACGGTTACTGCAAAGGAACGGTTTAACCTAGAAGAACGAAATTTAGTGAGCCAAGTGGGATTGGTGTACTGATCATTACCTGCATGTATCATCAAGATTGGGTGAAAAAATGTTTGCTGAGATTTCAGGAAACTCGTAGTTTTTTGGAAGCTTGGCAACACCTTCCAATGAATGTGATTCTCATGAATCTCTGCTTGGGGCTAATTCCATAGGACACAATCCATAGCGATAGAACTTGGAACTACATTATTGTGCCAAGTTTCAAAGAGCTAGCACAAACCGTGTTTGATTTAGAGTTCCAACTGCATGTATCCATATAGGAGAAAACAGAGTGAAACCGAAACATGGAAACGGTTACTGCAAAGGAACGGTTTAACCTAGAAGAACGAAATTTGGTGAGCCAAGTGAGATTGGTGTACTGATCATTACCTGCAAGTATCATCAAGATTGGGTGAAAAAATGTTTGCTGAGATTTCAGGAAACTCGTAGTTTTTAGGAGTTTGGCAACCCCATTCAATGAAAGTGATTCTCGTCAGTCTCTTCTTGGGGCTACATCGATAGGACACAATCCATAGCGATAGAACTTGGAACTACATTATTGTGCCAAGTTTCAAAGACCTAGTACAAACCGTGTTTGATTTAGAGTTCCAAATACATGTATCCATATAGGAGAAAACAGAGTGAAACCTAAACATGAAAACGGTTACTGCAAAGGAACGGTTTAACCTAGAAGAACGAAATTTGGTGAGCCAAGTGGGACTGGTGTACTGATCATTACCTGCAAGTATCATCAAGATTGGGTGAAAAAATGTTTGCTGAGATTTCAGGAAACTCGTAGTTTTTTGCAAGCTTGTCAACCCCTTCCAATGAATGTGATTCTCGTCAGTCTCTGCTTGGGGCTACTTCAATAGGACACAAACCATAGCGATAGAACTTGGAACTACATTATTGTGCCAAGTTTGAAAGAGCTAGCACAATCCGTGTTTGATTTAGAGTTCCAACTGCATGTATCCATATAGGAGAAAACAGAGTGAAACCGAAACATGGAAACGGTTACTGCAAAGGAACGGTTTAACCGAGAAGAATGAAATTTAGTGAGCCAAGTGGGATTGGTGTACTGATCATTACCTGCAAGTATCATCAAGATTGGGTGAAAAAATGTTTGCTGAGATTTCAGGAAACTCGTACTTTTTTGGAAGCTTGGCAACCCCTTCCAAGGAATGTGATTCTCGTCAGTCTCTGCTTGGGGCTACTTCAATAGGACACAAACCATAGCGATAGAACTTGGAACTACATTATTGTGCCAAGTTTCAAAGAGCTAGCACAAACCGTGTTTGATTTAGAGTTCCAACTACATGTATCCATATAGGAGAAAACAGAGTGAAACTTAAACATGTAAACGTTTACTGCAAAGGAACGGTTTAACCTAGAAGAACAAAATTTGTTGAGCCAAGTGGGACTGGTGTACTGATCATTACCTGCAAGTATCATCAAGATTGGGTGAAAAAATGTTTGCTGAGATTTCAGGAAACTCGTAGTTTTTTGGAAGCTTGGCAACCCCTTTCAATGAATGTCATTCTCGTCAGTCTCTGCTTGGGGCTACTTCAATAGGACACAAACCATAGCGAAACAACTTGGAACTACATAATTGTGCCAAGTTTCAAAGACCTAACTGATACCGTGTTTGATTTAGAGTTCCAAATACATTTATCCATATAGGAGAAAACAGAGTGAAACCTAAACATGAAAACTGTTACTGCAAAGGAACGGTTTAACCTAGAAGAACGAAATTTGTTGAGCCAAGTGGGATTGGTGTACTGATCATTACCTGCAAGTATCATCAAGATTGGGTGAAAAAAATGTTTGCTGAGATTTCAGGAATCTCGTAGTTTTTTGGAAGCTTGGCATCCCCTTTCAATGAAAGAGATTCTCCTCAGTCTCTGCTTGGGGCTACTTCAATAGGACACAAATCATAGCGACAGAACTTATAAATACATTATTGTGCCAAGTTTCAAAGAGCTAGCACAAACCGTGTTTGATTTAGAGTTCCAACTAAATGTATATATATATAGAAGAAAACAGAGTGAAACCTAAACATGAAAACGGTTACTGCAAAGGAACGGTTTAACCTAGAAGAACGAAATTTGGTGAGCCAAGTGGGATTGGTGTACTGATCATTACCTGCAAGTATCATCAAGATTGGGTGAAAAAATGTTTGCTGAGATTTCAGGACACTCGTAGTTTTTTGGAAGCTTGGCAACCCCTTTCAATGAAAGTGATTCTCGTCAGTCTCTGCTTGGGGCTACTTCCATAGGACACAAACCATAGCGATAGAACTTGGAACTACATTATTGTGCCAAGTTTCAAATAGCTAGCACAAACCGTGTTTGATTTAGAGTTCCAAATACATTTATCCATATAGGAGAAAACAGAGTGAAACCTAAACATGAAAACGGTTACTGCAAAGGAACGGTTTAACCTAGAAGAACGAAATTTGGTGAGCCAAGTGGGAATGGTGTACTGATCATTACCTGCAAGTATCATCAAGATTGGGTGAAAAAATGTTTGCTGAGATTTCTGGAAACTCATAGTTTTTTGCAAGCTTGGCAACCCCTTCCAATGAATGTGATTCTCGTCAGTCTCTGCTTGGGGCTACTTCAATAGGACACAAACCATAGCGATAGAACTTGGAACTACATTATTGTGCCAAGTTTCAAAGAGCTAGCACAAACCGTGTTTGATTTAGAGTTCCAACTGCATGTATCCATATAGGAGAAAACAGAGTGAAACCAAAACATGGAGACGGTTACTGCAAAGGAACAGTTAAACCTAGAAGAACGAAATTTGGTGAGCCAAGTGAGATTGGTGTACTGATCATTACCTGCAAGTATCATCAAGATTGGGTGAAAAAATGTTTGCTGAGATTTCAGGAAACTCGTAGTTTTTAGGAGTTTGGCAACCCCATTCAATGAAAGTGATTCTCGTCAGTCTCTTCTTGGGGCTACATCGATAGGACACAATCCATAGCGATAGAACTTGGAACTACATTATTGTGCCAAGTTTCAAAGACCTAGTACAAACCGTGTTTGATTTAGAGTTCCAAATACATGTATCCATATAGGAGAAAACAGAGTGAAACGTAAACATGAAAACGGTTACTGCAAAGGAACGGTTTAACCTAGAAGAACGAAATTTGGTGAGCCAAGTGGGACTGGTGTACTGATCATTACCTGCAAGTATCATCAAGATTGGGTGAAAAAATGTTTGCTGAGATTTCAGGAAACTCGTAGTTTTTTGCAAGCTTGTCAACCCCTTCCAATGAATGTGATTCTCGTCAGTCTCTGCTTGGGGCTACTTCAATAGGACACAAACCATAGCGATAGAACTTGGAACTACATTATTGTGCCAAGTTTCAAAGAGCTAGCACAATCCGTGTTTGATTTAGAGTTTCAACTGCATGTATCCATATAGGAGAAAACAGAGTGAAACCGAAACATGGAAACGGTTACTGCAAAGGAACGGTTTAACCGAGAAGAATGAAATTTAGTGAGCCAAGTGGGATTGGTGTACTGATCATTACCGGCAAGTATCATCAAGATTGGGTGAAAAAATGTTTGCTGAGATTTCAGGAAACTCGTACTTTTTTGGAAGCTTGGCAACCCCTTCCAAGGAATGTGATTCTCGTCAGTCTCTGCTTGGGGCTACTTCAATAGGACACAAACCATAGCGATAGAACTTGGAACTACATTATTGTGCCAAGTTTCAAATAGCTAGCACAAACCGTGTTTGATTTAGAGTTCCAAATACATTTATCCATATAGGAGAAAACAGAGTGAAACCTAAACATGAAAACGGTTACTGCAAAGGTACGGTTTAACCTAGAAGAACCAAATTTGGTGAGCCAAGTGGGACTGGTGTATTGATCATTACCTGCAAGTATCATCAAGATTGGGTGAAAAAATGTTTGCTGAGATTTCAGGAAACTCATAGTTTTTTGCAAGCTTGGCAACCCCTTCCAATGAATGTGATTCTCGTCAGTCTCTGCTTGGGGCTACTTCAATAGGACACAAACCATAGCGATAGAACTTGGAACTACATTATTGTGCCAAGTTTCAAAGAGCTAGCACAAACCGTGTTTGATTTAGAGTTCCAACTACATGTATCCATGTAGGAGAAAACAGAGTGAAACCTAAACATGAAAACGGTTACTGCAAAGTAACGGTTTAACCTAGAAGAACGAAATTTAGTGAGCCAAGTGGGATTGGTGTACTGATCATTACCTGCATGTATCATCAAGATTGGGTGAAAAAATGTTTGCTGAGATTTCAGGAAACTCGTAGTTTTTTGGAAGCTTGGCAACACCTTCCAATGAATGTGATTCTCGTGAGTCTCTGCTTGGGGCTAATTCCATAGGACACAATCCATAGCGATAGAAATTGGAACTACATAATTGTGCCAAGTTTCAAAGAGCTAGCACAAACCGTGTTTGATTTAGAGTTCCAACTACATGTATCCATATAGGAGAAAACAGAGTGAAACCTAAACATGAAAACAGTTACTGCAAAGGAACGGTTTAACCTAGAAGAACGAAATTTGGTGAGCCAAGTGGGATTGTTGTAGGGATCATTACCTGCCAGTACCATCAAGATTGGGTGAAAAAATGTTTGCTGAGATTTCAGGAAATTGGTAGTTTTTTGGAAGCTTGGCAACCCCTTTCAATGAATGTCATTCTCGTCAGTCTCTGCTTGGGGCTACTTCAATAGGACACAAAACATAGCGATAGAACTTGGAACTACATTATTGTGCCAAGTTTCAAAGAGCTAGCACAAACCGTGTTTGATTTAGAGTTCCAACTGCATGTATCCATATAGGAGAAAACAGAGTGAAACCGAAACATGGAAACGGTTACTGCAAAGGAACGGTTTAACCTAGAAGAACGAAATTTGGTGAGCCAAGTGAGATTGGTGTACTGATCATTACCTGCAAGTATCATCAAGATTGGGTGAAAAAATGTTTGCTGAGATTTCAGGAAACTCGTAGTTTTTAGGAGTTTGGCAACCCCATTCAATGAAAGTGATTCTCGTCAGTCTCTTCTTGGGGCTACATCGATAGGACACAATCCATAGCGATAGAACTTGGAACTACATTATTGTGCCAAGTTTCAAAGACCTAGTACAAACCGTGTTTGATTTAGAGTTCCAAATACATGTATCCATATAGGAGAAAACAGAGTGAAACCTAAACATGAAAACGGTTACTGCAAAGGAACGGTTTAACCTAGAAGAACGAAATTTGGTGAGCCAAGTGGGACTGGTGTACTGATCATTACCTGCAAGTATCATCAAGATTGGGTGAAAAAATGTTTGCTGAGATTTCAGGAAACTCGTAGTTTTTTGCAAGCTTGTCAACCCCTTCCAATGAATGTGATTCTCGTCAGTCTCTGCTTGGGGCTACTTCAATAGGACACAAACCATAGCGATAGAACTTGGAACTACATTATTGTGCCAAGTTTCAAAGATCTAGCACAATCCGTGTTTGATTTAGAGTTCCAACTGCATGTATCCATATAGGAGAAAACAGAGTGAAACCGAAACATGGAAACGGTTACTGCAAAGGAACGGTATAACCGAGAAGAATGAAATTTAGTGAGCCAAGTGGGATTGGTGTACTGATCATTACCTGCAAGTATCATCAAGATTGGGTGAAAAAATGTTTGCTGAGATTTCAGGAAACTCGTACTTTTTTGGAAGCTTGGCAACCCCTTCCAAGGAATGTGATTCTCGTCAGTCTCTGCTTGGGGCTACTTCAATAGGACACAAACCATAGCGATAGAACTTGGAACTACATTATTGTGCCAAGTTTCAAAGAGCTAGCACAAACCGTGTTTGATTTAGAGTTCCAACTACATGTATCCATATAGGAGAAAACAGAGTGAAACTTAAACATGTAAACGTTTACTGCAAAGGAACGGTTTAACCTAGAAGAACAAAATTTGTTGAGCCAAGTGGGACTGGTGTACTGATCATTACCTGCAAGTATCATCAAGATTGGGTGAAAAAATGTTTGCTGAGATTTCAGGAAACTCGTAGTTTTTTGGAAGCTTGGCAACCCCTTTCAATGAATGTCATTCTCGTCAGTCTCTGCTTGGGGCTACTTCAATAGGACACAAAACATAGCGAAACAACTTGGAACTACATAATTGTGCCAAGTTTCAAAGACCTAACTGATACCGTGTTTGATTTAGAGTTCCAAATACATTTATCCATATAGGAGAAAACAGAGTGAAACCTAAACATGAAAACTGTTACTGCAAAGGAACGGTTTAACCTAGAAGAACGAAATTTGGTGAGCCAAGTGGGATTGGTGTACTGATCATTACCTGCAAGTATCATCAAGATTGGGTGAAAAAAATGTTTGCTGAGATTTCAGGAATCTCGTAGTTTTTTGGAAGCTTGGCATCCCCTTTCAATGAAAGAGATTCTCCTCAGTCTCTGCTTGGGGCTACTTCAATAGGACACAAATCATAGCGACAGAACTTATAAATACATTATTGTGCCAAGTTTCAAAGAGCTAGCACAAACCGTGTTTGATTTAGAGTTCCAACTAAATGTATATATATATAGAAGAAAACAGAGTGAAACCTAAACATGAAAACGGTTACTGCAAAGGAACGGTTTAACCTAGAAGAACGAAATTTGGTGAGCCAAGTGGGATTGGTGTACTGATCATTACCTGCAAGTATCATCAAGATTGGGTGAAAAAATGTTTGCTGAGATTTCAGGACACTCGTAGTTTTTTGGAAGCTTGGCAACCCCTTTCAATGAAAGTGATTCTCGTCAGTCTCTGCTTGGGGCTACTTCCATAGGACACAAACCATAGCGATAGAACTTGGAACTACATTATTGTGCCAAGTTTCAAATAGCTAGCACAAACCGTGTTTGATTTAGAGTTCCAAATACATTTATCCATATAGGAGAAAACAGAGTGAAACCTAAACATGAAAACGGTTACTGCAAAGGTACGGTTTAACCTAGAAGAACGAAATTTGGTGAGCCAAGTGGGAATGGTGTACTGATCATTACCTGCAAGTATCATCAAGATTGGGTGAAAAAAGGTTTGCTGAGATTTCTGGAAACTCATAGTTTTTTGCAAGCTTGGCAACCCCTTCCAATGAATGTGATTCTCGTCAGTCTCTGCTTGGGGCTACTTCAATAGGACACAAACCATAGCGATAGAACTTGGAACTACATTATTGTGCCAAGTTTCAAAGACCTAACTGATACCGTGTTTGATTTAGAGTTCCAACTACATGTATCCATGTAGGAGAAAACAGAGTGAAACCTAAACATGAAAACGGTTACTGCAAAGGAACGGTTTAACCTAGAAGAACGAAATTTAGTGAGCCAAGTGGGATTGGTGTACTGATCATTACCTGCAAGTATCATCAAGATTGGGTGAAAAAATGTTTGCTGAGATTTCAGGAAACTCGTAGTTTTTTGGAAGCTTGGCAACACCTTCCAATGAATGTGATTCTCGTGAGTCTCTGCTTGGGGCTACTTCCATAGGACACAATCCATAGCGATAGAACTTGGAACTACATTATTGTGCCAAGTTTCAAAGAGCTAGCACAAACCGTGTTTGATTTAGAGTTCCAACTACATGTATCCATATAGGAGAAAACAGAGTGAAACCTAAACATGAAAACGGTTACTGCAAAGGAACGGTTTAACCTAGAAGAACGAAATTTGGTGAGCCAAGTGGGATTGGTGTAGGGATCATTACCTGCCAGTACCATCAAGATTGGGTGAAAAAATGTTTGCTGAGATTTCAGGAAATTGGTAGTTTTTTGGAAGCTTGGCAACCCCTTTCAATGAATGTCATTCTCGTCAGTCTCTGTTTGGGGCTACTTCAATAGGACACAAACCATAGCGATAGAACTTGGAACTACATTATTGTGCCAAGTTTCAAAGAGCTAGCACAAACCGTGTTTGATTTAGAGTTCCAACTGCATGTATCCATATAGGAGAAAACAGAGTGAAACCGAAACATGGAAACGGTTACTGCAAAGGAACGGTTTAACCTAGAAGAACGAAATTTGGTGAGCCAAGTGAGATTGGTGTACTGATCATTACCTGCAAGTATCATCAAGATTGGGTGAAAAAATGTTTGCTGAGATTTCAGGAAACTCGTACTTTTTAGGAGTTTGGCAACCCCATTCAATGAAAGTGATTCTCGTCAGTCTCGTCTTGGGGCTACATCCATAGGACACAATCCATAGCGATAGAACTTGGAACTACATTATTGTGCCAAGTTTCAAAGACCTAGCACAAACCGTGTTTGATTTAGAGTTCCAAATACATGTATCCATATAGGAGAAAACAGAGTGAAACCTAAACATGAAAACGGTTACTGCAAAGGAACGGATTAACCTAGAAGAACGAAATTTGGTGAGCCAAGTGGGACTGGTGTACTGATCATTACCTGCAAGTATCATCAAGATTGGGTGAAAAAATGTTTGCTGAGGTTTCAGGAAACTCGTAGTTTTTTGCAAGCTTGGCAACCCCTTCCAATGAATGTGATTCTCGTCAGTCTCTGCTTGGGGCTACTTCAATAGGACACAAACCATAGCGATAGAACTTGGAACTACATTATTGTGCCAAGTTTCAACGAGGTAGCACAAACCGTGTTTGATTTAGAGTTCCAACTACATGTATCCATATAGGAGAAAACAGAGTGAAACCTAAACATGAAAACGGTTACTGCAAAGGAACGGTTTCACCTAGAAGAACGAAATTTAGTGAGCCAAGTGGGATTGGTGTACTGATCATTACCTGCAAGTATCATCAAGATTGGGTGAAAAAATGTTTGCTGAGATTTCAGGAAACTCGTAGTTTTTTGGAAGCTTGGCAACACCTTCCAATGAATGCGATTCTCGTGAGTCTCTGCTTGGGGCTACTTCCATAGGACACAAACCATAGCGATAGAACTTGGAACTACATTATTGTGCCAAGTTTCAAAGAGCTAGCAGAAACCGTGTTTGATTTAGAGTTACAACTACATGTATCCATATAGGAGATAACAGAGTGAAACCTAAACATGGAAACGGTTACTGCAAAGGAACGGTTTAACCTAGAAGAACGAAATTTGGTGAGCCAAGTGGGATTGGTGTACTTATCATTACCTGCCAGTATCATCAGGATTGGGTGAAAAAATGTTTGCTGAGATTTCAGGAAACTCGTAGTTTTTTGGAATCTTGGCAACCCCTTTCACTGAAAGTGATTCTCTTCAGTCTCTGCTTGGGGCTACTTCCATAGGACAGAAACCATAGCGATAGAACTTGGAACTACATTATTGTGCCAAGTTTCAAAGAGCTAGCACAAACCGTGTTTGATTTAGAGTTCCAACTACATGTATCCATATAGGAGAAAACAGAGTGAAAACTAAACATGAAAAACGGTTACTGCAAAGGAACGGTTTAACCTAGAAGAACGAAATTTAGTGAGCCAAGTGGGATTGGTGTACTGATCATTACCTGCAAGTATCATCAAGATTGGGTGAAAAAATGTTTGCTGAGATTTCAGGAAACTCGTACTTTTTTGGAAGCTTGGCAACCCCTTCCAAGGAATGTATTTCTCGTCAGTCTCTGCTTGGGGCTACTTCAATAGGACACAAACCATAGCGATAGAACTTGGAACTACATTATTGTGCCAAGTTTCAAAGAGCTAGCACAAACCGTGTTTGATTTAGAGTTCCAACTACATGTATCCATATAGGAGAAAACAGAGTGAAACCTAAACATGAAAACGGTTACTGCAAAGGAACGGTTTAACCTAGAAGAACGAAATTTGGTGAGCCAAGTGGGATTGGTGTAGGGATCATTACCTGCCAGTACCATCAAGATTGGGTGAAAAAATGTTTGCTGAGATTTCAGGAAACTCGTAGTTTTTTGGAAGCTTGGCAACACCTTCCAATGAATGCGATTCTCGTGAGTCTCTGCTTGGGGCTACTTCCATAGGACACAAACCATAGCGATAGAACTTGGAACTACATTATTGTGCCAAGTTTCAAAGAGCTAGCAGAAACCGTGTTTGATTTAGAGTTACAACTACATGTATCCATATAGGAGAAAACAGAGTGAAACCTAAACATGAAAACGGTTACTGCAAAGGAACGGTTTAACCTAGAAGAACGAAATTTGGTGAGCCAAGTGGGATTGTTGTAGGGATCATTACCTGCCAGTACCATCAAGATTGGGTGAAAAAATTTCAGGAAATTGGTAGTTTTTTGGAAGCTTGGCAACCCCTTTCAATGAATGTCATTCTCGTCAGTCTCTGCTTGGGGCTACTTCAATAGGACACAAACCATAGTGATAGAACTTGGAACTACATTATTGTGCCAAGTTTCAAAGAGCTAGCACAAACCGTGTTTCATTTAGAGTTCCAACTGCATGTATCCATATAGGAGAAAACAGAGTGAAACCGAAACATGGAAACGGTTACTGCAAAGGAACGGTTTAAACCGAGAAGAAAGAAATTTAGTGAGCCAAGTGGGAATGGTGTACTGATCATTACCTGCAAGTATCATCAAGATTGGGTGAAAAAATGTTTGCTGAGATTTCAGGAAACTCGTACTTTTTTGGAAGCTTGGCAACCCCTTCCAAGGAATGTGATTCTCGTCAGTCTCTGCTTGGGGCTACTTCAATAGGACACAAACCATAGCGATAGAACTTGGAACTACATTATTGTGCCAAGTTTCAAAGAGCTAGCACAAACCGTGTTTGATTTAGAGTTCCAACTACATGTATCCATATAGGAGAAAACAGAGTGAAAACTAAACATGAAAACGTTACTGCAAAGGAACGGTTAAACCTAGAAGAAGAAATTTAGTGAGCCAAGTGGGATTGGAGTACTGATCATTACCTGCAAGTATCATCAAGATTGGGTGAAAAAATGTTTGCTGAGATTTCAGGAAACTCGTACTTTTTGGAAGCTTGGCAACCCCTTCCAAGTAATGTATTTTCTCGTCAGTCTCTGCTTGGGGCTACTTCAATAGGACACAAACCATAGCGATAGAACTTGGAACTACATTATTGTGCAAAGTTTCAAAGAGTAGCCCAAACCGTGTTTGATTTAGAGTTCCAACTACATGTATCCATGTAGGAGAAAACAGAGTGAAACCTAAACATGAAAACGGTTACTGCAAAGGAACGGTTTAACCTAGAAGAACGAAATTTGGTGAGCCAAGTGGGATTGGTGTAGGGATCATTACCTGCCAGTACCATCAAGATTGGGTGAAAAATGTTTGCTGAGATTTCAGGAAACTCGTAGTTTTTTGGAAGCTTGGCAACACCTTCCAATGAATGCGATTCTCGTGAGTCTCTGCTTGGGGCTACTTCCATAGGACACAAACCATAGCGATAGAACTTGGAACTACATTATTGTGCCAAGTTTCAAAGAGCTAGCAGAAACCGTGTTTGATTTAGTGTTACAACTACATGTATCCATATAGGAGAAAACAGAGTGAAACCTAAACATGAAAACGGTTACTGCAAAGGAACGGTTTAACCTAGAAGAACGAAATTTGGTGAGCCAAGTGGGATTGTTGTAGGGATCATTACCTGCCAGTACCATCAAGATTGGGTGAAAAAATTTCAGGAAATTGGTAGTTTTTTGGAAGCTTGGCAACCCCTTTCAATGAATGTCATTCTCGTCAGTCTCTGCTTGGGGCTACTTCAATAGGACACAAACCATAGTGATAGAACTTGGAACTACATTATTGTGCCAAGTTTCAAGAGCTAGCACAAACCGTGTTTCATTTAGAGTTCCAACTGCATGTATCCATATAGGAGAAAACAGAGTGAAACCGAAACATGGAAACGGTTACTGCAAAGGAACGGTTTAACCGAGAAGAAAGAATTTTAGTGAGCCAAGTGGGAATGGTGTACTGATCATTACCTGCAAGTATCATCAAGATTGGGTGAAAAAAATGTTTGCTGAGATTTCAGGAAACTCGTACTTTTTTGGAAGCTTGGCAACCCCTTCCAAGGAATGTGATTCTCGTCAGTCTCTGCTTGGGGCTACTTCAATAGGACACAAACCATAGCGATAGAACTTGGAACTACATTATTGTGCCAAGTTTCAAAGAGCTAGCACAAACCGTGTTTGATTTAGAGTCAACTACATGTATCCATATAGGAGAAAACAGAGTGAAACTTAAACATGTAAACGGTTACTGCAAAGGAACGGTTTAACCTAGAAGAACAAAATTTGTTGAGCCAAGTGGGACTGGTGTACTGATCATTACCTGCAAGTATCATCAAGATTGGGTGAAAAAATGTTTGCTGAGATTTCAGGAAACTCGTAGTTTTTTGGAAGCTTGGCAACCCCTTCCAATGAATGTGATTCTCGTCAGTCTCTGCTTGGGGCTACTTCAATAGGACACAAACCATAGTGATAGAACCTGGAACTACATTATTGTGCCAAGTTTCAACGAGCTAGCACAAACCGTGTTTGATTTAGAGTTCCAACTACATGTATCCATATAGGAGAAAACAGAGTGAAACCTAAACATGGAAACAGTTACTGCAAAGGAACGGTTTAACCTAGAAGAACGAAATTTGGTGAGCCAAGTGGGATTGGTGTACTTATCATTACCTGCCAGTATCATCAGGATTGGGTGAAAAAATGTTTGCTGAGATTTCAGGAAACTCGTAGTTTTTTGGAATCTTGGCAACCCCTTTCACTGAAAGTGATTCTCTTCAGTCTCTGCTTGGGGCTACTTCCATAGGACAGAAACCATTGCGATAGAACTTGGAACTACATTATTGTGCCAAGTTTCAAAGAGCTAGCACAAACCGTGTTTGATTTAGAGTTCCAACTACATGTATCCATGTAGGAGAAAACAGAGTGAAACCTAAACATGAAAACGGTTACTGCAAAGGAACGGTTTAACCTAGAAGAACGAAATTTAGGGAGCCAAGTGGGATTGGTGTACTGATCATTACCTGCAAGTATCATCAAGATTGGGTGAAAAAATGTTTGCTGAGATTTCAGGAAACTCGTACTTTTTTGGAAGCTTGGCAACCCCTTCCAAGGAATGTGATTCTCGTCAGTCTCTGCTTGGGGCTACTTCAATAGGACACAAACCATAGCGATAGAACTTGGAACTACATTATTGTGCCAAGTTTCAAAGAGCTAGCAAAAACCGTGTTTGATTTAGAGTTCCAACTACATGTATCCATATAGGAGAAAACAGAGTGAAACCTAAACATGAAAACGGTTACTGTAAAGGAACGGTTTAACCTAGAAGAACGAAATTTGGTGAACCAAGTGGGATTGGTGTAGGGATCATTACCTGCCCGTACCATCAAGATTGGGTGAAAAAATGTTTGCTGAGATTTCAGGAAATTGGTAGTTTTTTGGAAGCTTGGCAACCCCTTTCAATGAATGTCATTCTCGTCAGTCTCTGCTTGGGGCTACTTCAATAGGACACAAACCATAGCGAAACAACTTGGAACTACATAATTGTGCCAAGTTTCAAAGACCTAACTGATACCGTGTTTGATTTAGAGTTCCAAATACATTTATCCATATAGGAGAAAACAGAGTGAAACCTAAACATGAAAACTGTTACTGCAAAGTTACGGTTTAACCTAGAAGAACCAAATTTGGTGAGCCAAGTGGGACTGGTGTACTGATCATTACCTGCAAGTATCATCAAGATTGGGTGAAAAAAAGTTTGCTGAGATTTCAGGAAACTCATAGTTTTTTGCAAGCTTGGCAACCCCTTCCAATGAATGTGATTCTCATCAGTCTCTGCTTGGGGCTACTTCAATAGGACACAAACCATAGCGATAGAACTTGGAACTACATTATTGTGCCAAGTTTCAAAGAGCTAGCACAAACCGTGTTTGATTTAGAGTTCCAACTACATGTATCCATGTAGGAGAAAACAGAGTGAAACCTAAACATGAAAACGGTTACTGCAAAGGAACGGTTTAACCTAGAAGAACGAAATTTAGTGAGCCAAGTGGGATTGGTGTACTGATCATTACCTGCAAGTATCATCAAGATTGGGTGAAAAAATGTTTGCTGAGATTTCAGGAAACTTGTAGTTTTTTGGAAGCTTGGCAACACCTTCCAATGAATGTGATTCTCGTGAGTCTCTGCTTGGGGCTACCTCCATAGGACACAATCCATAGCGATAGAACTTGGAACTACATTATTGTGCCAAGTTTCAAAGAGCTAGCACAAACCGTGTTTGATTTAGGGTTCCAACTACATGTATCCATATAGGAGAAAACAGAGTGAAACCTAAACATGAAAACGGTTACTGCAAAGGAATGGTTTAACCTAGAAGAACGAAATTTGGTGAGCCAAGTGGGATTGGTGTAGGGATCATTACCTGCCAGTACCATCAAGATTGGGTGAAAAAATGTTTGCTGAGATTTCAGGAAATTGGTAGTTTTTTGGAAGCTTGGCAACCCCTTTCAATGAATGTCATTCTCGTCAGTCTCTGCTTGGGGCTACTTCAATAGGACACAAACCATAGCGATAGAACTTGGAACTACATTATTGTGCCAAGTTTCAAAGAGCTAGCACAATCCGTGTTTGATTTAGAGTTCCAACTGCATGTATCCATATAGGAGAAAACAGAGTGAAACCGAAACATGGAAACGGTTACTGCAAAGGAACGGTTTAACCTAGAAGAACGAAATTTGGTGAGCCAAGTGAGATTGGTGTACTGATCATTACCTGCAAGTGTCATCAAGATTGGGTGAAAAAATGTTTGCTGAGATTTCAGGAAACTCGTAGTTTTTAGGAGTTTGGCAACCCCATTCAATGAAAGTGATTCTCGTCAGTCTCTTCTTGGGGCTACATCCATAGGACACAATCCATAGCGATAGAACTTGGAACTACATTATTGTGCCAAGTTTCAAAGACCTAGCACAAACCGTGTTTGATTTAGAGTTCCAAATACATGTATCCATATAGGAGAAAACAGAGTGAAACCTAAACATGAAAACGGTTAGTGCAAAGGAACGGTTTAACCTAGAAGAACGAAATTTGGTGAGCCAAGTGGGACTGGTGTACTGATCATTACCTGCAAGTATCATCAAGATTGGGTGAAAAAATGTTTGCTGAGTTTTCAGGAAACTCATAGTTTTTTGCAAGCTTGGCAACCCCTTCCAATGAATGTGATTCTCGTGAGTCTCTGCTTGGGGCTACTTCAATAGGAAACAAACCATAGCGATAGAACTTGGAACTACTTTATTGTGCCAAGTTTCAAAGAGCTAGCCCAAACCGTGTTTGATTTAGAGTTCCAACTACATGTATCCATATAGGAGAAAACAGAGTGAAACCTAAACATGAAAACGATTACTGCAAAGGAACGGTTTAACCTAGAAGAACGAAATTTAGTGAGCCAAGTGGGATTGGTGTACTGATCATTACCTGCAAGTATCATCAAGATTGGGTAAAAAAATGTTTGCTGAGATTTCAGGAAACTCGTACTTTTTTGGAAGCTTGGCAACCCCTTCCAAGGAATGTGATTCTCGTCAGTCTCTGCTTGGGGCTACTTCAATAGGACACAAACCATAGCGATAGAACTTGGAACTACATTATTGTGCCAAGTTTCAAAGAGCTAGCACAAACCGTGTTTGATTTAGAGTTCCAACTACATGTATCCATATAGGAGAAAACAGAGTGAAACCTAAACATGAAAACGGTTACTGTAAAGGAACGGTTTAACCTAGAAGAACGAAATTTGGTGAGCCAAGTGGGATTGGTGTAGGGATCATTACCTGCCAGTACCATCAAGATTGGGTGAAAAAATGTTGGCTGAGATTTCATGAAATTGGTAGTTTTTTGGAAGCTTGGCAACCCCTTTTTATGAATGTCATTCTCGTCAGTCTCTGCTTGGGGCTACTTCAATAGGACACAAACCATAGTGAAACAACTTGGAACTACATAATTGTGCAAAGTTTCAAAGACTTAACTGATACCGTGTTTGATTTAGAGTTCCAAATACATTTATCCATATAGGAGAAAACAGAGTGAAACCTAAACATGAAAACTGTTACTGCAAAGGTTCGGTTTAACCTAGAAGAACCAAATTTGGTGAGCCAAGTGGGACTGGTGTACTGATCATTACCTGCAAGTATCATCAAGATTGGGTGAAAAAATGTTTGCTGAGATTTCAGGAAACTCATAGTTTTTTGCAAGCTTGGCAACCCCTTCCAATGAATGTGATTCTCATCAGTCTCTGCTTGGGGCTACTTCAATAGGACACAAACCATAGCGATAGAACTTGGAACTACATTATTGTGCCAAGTTTCAAAGAGCTAGCACAAACCGTGTTTGATTTAGAGTTCCAACTACATGTATCCATGTAGGAGAAAACAGAGTGAAACCTAAACATGAAAACGGTTACTGCAAAGGAACGGTTTAACCTAGAAGAACGAAATTTAGTGAGCCAAGTGGGATTGGTGTACTGATCATTACCTGCAAGTATCATCAAGATTGGGTGAAAAAATATTTGCTGAGATTTCAGGAAACTTGTAGTTTTTTGGAAGCTTGGCAACACCTTCCAATGAATGTGATTCTCGTGAGTCTCTGCTTGGGGCTACCTCCATAGGACACAATCCATAGCGATAGAACTTGGAACTACATTATTGTGCCAAGTTTCAAAGAGCTAGCACAATCCGTGTTTGATTTAGAGTTCCAACTGCATGTATCCATATAGGAGAAAACAGAGTGAAACCGAAACATGGAAACGGTTACTGCAAAGGAACGGTTTAACCTAGAAGAACGAAATTTGGTGAGCCAAGTGAGATTGGTGTACTGATCATTACCTGCAAGTATCATCAAGATTGGGTGAAAAAATGTTTGCTGAGATTTCAGGAAACTCGTAGTTTTTAGGAAGTTTGGCAACCCATTCAATGAAAGTGATTCTCGTCAGTCTCTTCTTGGGGCTACATCCATAGGACACAATCCATAGCGATAGAACTTGGAACTACATTATTGTGCCAAGTTTCAAAGACCTAGCACAAACCGTGTTTGATTTAGAGTTCCAAATACATGTATCCATATAGGAGAAAACAGAGTGAAACCGAAACATGGAAACGGTTACTGCAAAGGAACGGTTTAACCTAGAAGAACGAAATTTGGTGAGCCAAGTGAGATTGGTGTACTGATCATTACCTGAAAGTATCATCAAGATTGGGTGAAAAAATGTTTGCTGAGATTTCAGGAAACTCGTAGTTTTTAGGAGTTTGGCAACCCCATTCAATGAAAGTGATTCTCGTCAGTCTCTTCGTGGGGCTACATCCATAGGACACAATCCATAGCGATAGAACTTGGAACTACATTATTGTGCCAAGTTTCAAAGACCTAGCACAAACCGTGTTTGATTTAGAGTTCCAAATACATGTATCCATATAGGAGAAAACAGAGTGAAACCTAAACATGAAAACGGTTACTGTAAAGGAACGGTTTAACCTAGAAGAACGAAATTTGGTGAGCCAAGTGGGATTGGTGTAGGGATCATTACCTGCCAGTACCATCAAGATTGGGTGAAAAAATGTTTGCTGAGATTTCAGGAAATTGGTAGTTTTTTGGAAGCTTGGCAACCCCTTTCAATGAATGTCATTCTCGTCAGTCTCTGCTTGGGGCTACTTCAATAGGACACAAACCATAGTGAAACAACTTGGAACTACATAATTGTGCCAAGTTTCAAAGACCTAACTGATACCGTGTTTGATTTAGAGTTCCAAATACATTTATCCATATAGGAGAAAACAGAGTGAAACCTAAACATGAAAACTGTTACTGCAAAGGTACGGTTTAACCTAGAAGAACCAAATTTGGTGAGCCAAGTGGGACTGGTGTACTGATCATTACCTGCAAGTATCATCAAGATTGGGTGAAAAAATGTTTGCTGAGATTTCAGGAAACTCATAGTTTTTTGCAAGCTTGGCAACCCCTTCCAATGAATGTGATTCTCATCAGTCTCTGCTTGGGGCTACTTCAATAGGACACAAACCATAGCGATAGAACTTGGAACTACATTATTGTGCCAAGTTTCAACGAGGTAGCACAAACCGTGTTTGATTTAGAGTTCCAACTACATGTATCCATGTAGGAGAAAACAGAGTGAAACCTAAACATGAAAACGGTTACTGCAAAGGAACGGTTTAACCTAGAAGAACGAAATTTAGTGAGCCAAGTGGGATTGGTGTACTGATCATTACCTGCAAGTATCATCAAGATTGGGTGAAAAAATGTTTGCTGAGATTTCAGGAAACTTGTAGTTTTTTGGAAGCTTGGCAACACCTTCCAATGAATGTGATTCTCGTGAGTCTCTGCTTGGGGCTACCTCCATAGGACACAATCCATAGCGATAGAACTTGGAACTACATTATTGTGCCAAGTTTCAAAGAGCTAGCACAAACCGTGTTTGATTTAGAGTTCCAACTACATGTATCCATATAGGAGAAAACAGAGTGAAACCTAAACATGAAAACGGTTACTGCAAAGGAACGGTTTAACCTAGAAGAACGAAATTTGGTGAGCCAAGTGGGATTGGTGTAGGGATCATTACCTGCCAGTACCATCAAGATTGGGTGAAAAAATGTTTGCTGAGATTTCAGGAAATTGGTAGTTTTTTGGAAGCTTGGCAACCCCTTTCAATGAATGTCATTCTCGTCAGTCTCTGCTTGGGGCTACTTCAATAGGACACAAACCATAGCGATAGAACTTGGAACTGCATTATTGTGCCAAGTTTCAAAGAGCTAGCACAATCCGTGTTTGATTTAGAGTTCCAACTGCATGTATCCATATAGGAGAAAACAGAGTGAAACCGAAACATGGAAACGGTTACTGCAAAGGAACGGTTTAACCTAGAAGAACGAAATTTGGTGAGCCAAGTGAGATTGGTGTACTGATCATTACCTGAAAGTATCATCAAGATTGGGTGAAAAAATGTTTGCTGAGATTTCAGGAAACTCGTAGTTTTTAGGAGTTTGGCAACCCCATTCAATGAAAGTGATTCTCGTCAGTCTCTTCGTGGGGCTACATCCATAGGACACAATCCATAGCGATAGAACTTGGAACTACATTATTGTGCCAAGTTTCAAAGACCTAGCACAAACCGTGTTTGATTTAGAGTTCCAAATACATGTATCCATATAGGAGAAAACAGAGTGAAACCTAAACATGAAAACGGTTACTGCAAAGGAACGGTTTAACCTAGAAGAACGAAATTTGGTGAGCCAAGTGGGACTGGTGTACTGATCATTACCTGCAAGTATCATCAAGATTGGGTGAAAAAATGTTTGCTGAGATTTCAGGAAACTCATAGTTTTTTGCAAGCTTGGCAACCCTTTCCAATGAATGTGATTCTCGTCAGTCTCTGCTTGGGGCTACTTCAATAGGACACAAACCATAGCGATAGAACTTGGAACTACATTATTGTGCCAAGTTTCAACGAGGTAGCACAAACCGTGTTTGATTTAGAGTTCCAACTACATGTATCCATATAGGAGAAAACAGAGTGAAACCTAAACATGAAAACGGTTACTGCAAAGGAACGGTTTCACCTAGAAGAACGAAATTTAGTGAGCCAAGTGGGATTGGTGTACTGATCATTACCTGCAAGTATCATCAAGATTGGGTGAAAAAATGTTTGCTGAGATTTCAGGAAACTCGTACTTTTTTGGAAGCTAGGCAACCCCTTCCAAGGAATGTGATTCTCGTCAGTCTCTGCTTGGGGCTACTTCAATAGGACACAAACCATAGCGATAGAACTTGGAACTACATTATTGTGCCAAGTCTCAAAGATCTAGCACAAACCGTGTTTGATTTAGAGTTCCAACTACATGTATCCATATAGGAGAAAACAGAGTGAAACCTAAACATGAAAACGGTTACTGTAAAGGAACGGTTTAACCTAGAAGAACGAAATTTGGAGAGCCAAGTGGGATTGGTGTAGGGATCATTACCTGCCAGTACCATCAAGATTGGGTGAAAAAATGTTTGCTGAGATTTCAGGAAATTGGTAGTTTTTTGGAAGCTTGGCAAACCCTTTCAATGAATGTCATTCTCGTCAGTCTCTGCTTGGGGCTACTTCAATAGGACACAAACCATAGCGAAACTACTTGGAACTACATAATTGTGCCAAGTTTCAAAGACCTAACTGATACCGTGTTTGATTTAGAGTTCCAAATACATTTATCCATATAGGAGAAAACAGCGTGAAACCTAAACATGAAAACTGTTACTGCAAAGGTACGGTTTAACCTAGAAGAACCAAATTTGGTGAGCCAAGTGGGACTGGTGTCCTGATCATTACCTGCAAGTATCATCAAGATTGGGTGAAAAAATGTTTGCTGAGATTTCAGGAAACTCATAGTTTTTTGCAAGCTTGGCAACCCCTTCCAATGAATGTGATTCTCATCAGTCTCTGCTTGGGGCTACTTCAATAGGACACAAACCATAGCGATAGAACTTGGAACTACATTATTGTGCCAAGTTTCAAAGAGCTAGCACAAACCGTGTTTGATTTAGAGTTCCAACTACATGTATCCATGTAGGAGAAAACAGAGTGAAACCTAAACATGAAAACGGTTACTGCAAAGGAACGGTTTAACCTAGAAGAACGAAATTTAGTGAGCCAAGTGGGATTGGTGTACTGATCATTACCTGAAAGTATCATCAAGATTGGGTGAAAAAATGTTTGCTGAGATTTCAGGAAACTCGTAGTTTTTAGGAGTTTGGCAACCCCATTCAATGAAAGTGATTCTCGTCAGTCTCTTCTTGGGGCTACATCCATAGTACACAATCCATAGCGATAGAACTTGGAACTACATTATTGTGCCAAGTTTCAAAGACCTAGCACAAACCGTGTTTGATTTAGAGTTCCAAATACATGTATCCATATAGGAGAAAACAGAGTGAAACCTAAACATGAAAACGGTTACTGCAAAGGAACGGTTTAACCTAGAAGAACGAAATTTGGTGAGCCAAGTGGGACTGGTGTACTGATCATTACCTGCAAGTATCATCAAGATTGGGTGAAAAAATGTTTGCTGAGATTTCAGGAAACTCATAGTTTTTTGCAAGCTTGGCAACCCCTTCCAATGAATGTGATTCTCGTCAGTCTCTGCTTGGGGCTACTTCAATAGGACACAAACCATAGCGATAGAACTTGGAACTACATTATTGTGCCAAGTTTCAACGAGGTAGTACAAACCGTGTTTGATTTAGAGTTCCAACTACATGTATCCATATAGGAGAAAACAGAGTGAAACATAAACATGAAAACGGTTACTGCAAAGGAACGGTTTCAACTAGAAGAACGAAATTTAGTGAGCCAAGTGGGATTGGTGTACTGATCATTACCTGCCAGTATCATCAAGATTGGGTGAAAAAATGTTTGCTGAGATTTCAGGAAACTCGTAGTTTTTTGGAAGCTTGGCAACACCTTCCAATGAATGCGATTCTCGTGAGTCTCTGCTTGGGGCTACTTCCATAGGACACAAACCATAGCGATAGAACTTGGAACTACATTATTGTGCCAAGTTTCAAAGAGCTAGCACAAACCGTGTTTGATTTAGAGTTCCAACTACATGTATCCATATAGGAGAAAACAGAGTGAAACCTAAACATGAAAACGGTTACTGCAAAGGAACGGTTTAACCTAGAAGAACGAAATTTGGTGAGCCAAGTGGGATTGGTGTAGGGATCATTACCTGCCAGTACCATCAAGATTGGGTGAAAAAATGTTTGCTAAGATTTCAGGAAATTGGTAGTTTTTTAGAAGCTTGGCAACCCCTTTCAATGAATGTCATTCTCGTCAGTCTCTGCTTGGGGCTACTTCAATAGGACACAAACCATAGCGATAGAACTTGGAACTACATTATTGTGCCAAGTTTCAAAGAGATAGCACAAACCGTGTTTCATTTAGAGTTCCAACTACATGTATCCATATAGGAGAAAACAGAGTGAAACCTAAACATGAAAACGGTTACTGCAAAGGAACGGTTTCACCTAGAAGAACGAAATTTAGTGAGCCAAGTGGGATTGGTGTACTGATCATTACCTGCAAGTATCATCAAGATTGGGTGAAAAAATGTTTGCTGAGATTTCAGGAAACTCGTACTTTTTTGGAAGCTTGGCAACCCCTTCCAAGGAATGTGATTCTCGTCAGTCTGCTTGGGGCTACTTCAATAGGACACAAACCATAGCGATAGAACTTGGAACTACATTATTGTGCCAAGTTTCAAAGAGCTAGCACAAACCGTGTTTGATTTAGAGTTCCAACTACATGTATCCATATAGGAGAAAACAGAGTGAAACCTAAACATGAAAACGGTTACTGCAAAGGAACGGTTTAACCTAGAAGAACGAAATTTGGTGAGCCAAGTGGGATTGGTGTAGGGATCATTACCTGCCAGTACCATCAAGATTGCGTGAAAAAATGTTTGCTGAGATTTCAGGAAATTGGTAGTTTTTGGAAGCTTGGCAACCCCTTTCAATGAATGTCATTCTCGTCAGTCTCTGCTTGGGGCTACTTCAATAGGACACAAACCATAGCGATAGAACTTGGAACTACATTATTGTGCCAAGTTTCAAAGAGCTAGCACAATCCGTGTTTGATTTAGAGTTCCAACTGCATGTAACCATATAGGAGAAAACAGAGTGAAACCGAAACATGGAAACGGTTACTGCAAAGGAAACGGTTTAACCTAGAAGAACGAAATTTTGGTGAGCCAAGTGAGATTGGTGTACTGATCATTACCTGCAAGTATCATCAAGATTGGGTGAAAAAATGTTTGCTGAGATTTCAGGAAACTCGTAGATTTTAGGAGTTTGGCAACCCATTCAATGAAAGTGATTCTCGTCAGTCTCTTCTTGGGGCTACATCCATAGGACACAATCCATAGCGATAGAACTTGGAACTACATTATTGTGCCAAGTTTCAAAGACCTACACAAACCGTGTTTGATTTAGAGTTCCAAATACATGTATCCATATAGGAGAAAACAGAGTGAAACCTAAACATGAAAACGGTTACTGCAAAGGAACGGTTTAACCTAGAAGAACGAAATTTGGTGAGCCAAGGTGGACTGGTGTACTGATCATACCTGCAAGTATCATCAAGATGGGTGAAAAAATGTTTGCTGAGATTTCAGGAAACTCATAGTTTTTTGCAAGCTTGGCAACCCCTTCCAATGAATGTGATTCTCGTCAGTCTCTGCTTGGGGCTACTTCAATAGGACACAAACCATAGCGATAGAACTTGGAACTACATTATTGTGCCAAGTTTCAACGAGGTAGCACAAACCGGTGTTTGATTTAGAGTTCCAACTACATGTATCCATATAGGAGAAAACAGAGTGAAACCTAAACATGAAAACGGTTACTGCAAAGGAACGGTTTCACCTAGAAGAACGAAATTTAGTGAGCCAAGTGGGATTGGTGTACTGATCATTACCTGCAAGTATCATCAAGATTGGGTGAAAAAATGTTTGCTGAGATTTCAGGAAACTCGTACTTTTTTGGAAGCTTGGCAACCCCTTCCAAGGAATGTGATTCTCGTCAGTCTCTGCTTGGGGCTACTTCAATAGGACACAAACCATAGCGATAGAACTTGGAACTACATTATTGTGCCAAGTTTCAAAGAGCTAGCACAAACCGTGTTTGATTTAGAGTTCCAACTACATGTATCCATATAGGAGAAAACAGAGTGAAACCTAAACATGAAAACGGTTACTGTAAAGGAACGGTTTAACCTAGAAGAACGAAATTTGGTGAGCCAAGTGGGATTGGTGTAGGGATCATTACCTGCCAGTACCATCAAGATTGGGTGAAAAAATGTTTGCTGAGATTTCAGGAAATTGGTAGTTTTTTGGAAGCTTGGCAACCCCTTTCAATGAATGTCATTCTCGTCAGTCTCTGCTTGGGGCTACTTCAATAGGACACAAACCATAGTGAAACAACTTGGAACTACATAATTGTGCCAAGTTTCAAAGACCTAACTGATACCGTGTTTGATTTAGAGTTCCAAATACATTTATCCATATAGGAGAAAACAGAGTGAAACCTAAACATGAAAACTGTTACTGCAAAGGTACGGTTTAACCTAGAAGAACCAAATTTGGTGAGCCAAGTGGGACTGGTGTACTGATCATTACCTGCAAGTATCATCAAGATTGGGTGAAAAAATGTTTGCTGAGATTTCAGGAAACTCATAGTTTTTTGCAAGCTTGGCAACCCCTTCCAATGAATGTGATTCTCATCAGTCTCTGCTTGGGGCTACTTCAATAGGACACAAACCATAGCGATAGAACTTGGAACTACATTATTGTGCCAAGTTTCAACGAGGTAGCACAAACCGTGTTTGATTTAGAGTTCCAACTACATGTATCCATGTAGGAGAAAACAGAGTGAAACCTAAACATGAAAACGGTTACTGCAAAGGAACGGTTTAACCTAGAAGAACGAAATTTAGTGAGCCAAGTGGGATTGGTGTACTGATCATTACCTGCAAGTATCATCAAGATTGGGTGAAAAAATGTTTGCTGAGATTTCAGGAAACTTGTAGTTTTTTGGAAGCTTGGCAACACCTTCCAATGAATGTGATTCTCGTGAGTCTCTGCTTGGGGCTACCTCCATAGGACACAATCCATAGCGATAGAACTTGGAACTACATTATTGTGCCAAGTTTCAAAGAGCTAGCACAAACCGTGTTTGATTTAGAGTTCCAACTACATGTATCCATATAGGAGAAAACAGAGTGAAACCTAAACATGAAAACGGTTACTGCAAAGGAACGGTTTAACCTAGAAGAACGAAATTTGGTGAGCCAAGTGGGATTGGTGTAGGGATCATTACCTGCCAGTACCATCAAGATTGGGTGAAAAAATGTTTGCTGAGATTTCAGGAAATTGGTAGTTTTTTGGAAGCTTGGCAACCCCTTTCAAAGAATGTCATTCTCGTCAGTCTCTGCTTGGGGCTACTTCAATAGGACACAAACCATAGCGATAGAACTTGGAACTACATTATTGTGCCAAGTTTCAAAGAGCTAGCACAATCCGTGTTTGATTTAGAGTTCCAACTGCATGTATCCATATAGGAGAAAACAGAGTGAAACCGAAACATGGAAACGGTTACTGCAAAGGAACGGTTTAACCTAGAAGAACGAAATTTGGTGAGCCAAGTGAGATTGGTGTACTGATCATTACCTGAAAGTATCATCAAGATTGGGTGAAAAAATGTTTGCTGAGATTTCAGGAAACTCGTAGTTTTTAGGAGTTTGGCAACCCCATTCAATGAAAGTGATTCTCGTCAGTCTCTTCTTGGGGCTACATCCATAGGACACAATCCATAGCGATAGAACTTGGAACTACATTATTGTGCCAAGTTTCAAAGACCTAGCACAAACCGTGTTTGATTTAGAGTTCCAAATACATGTATCCATATAGGAGAAAACAGAGTGAAACCTAAACATGAAAACGGTTACTGCAAAGGAACGGTTTAACCTAGAAGAACGAAATTTGGTGAGCCAAGTGGGACTGGTGTACTGATCATTACCTGCAAGTATCATCAAGATTGGGTGAAAAAATGTTTGCTGAGATTTCAGGAAACTCATAGTTTTTTGCAAGCTTGGCAACCCCTTCCAATGAATGTGATTCTCGTCAGTCTCTGCTTGGGGCTACTTCAATAGGACACAAACCATAGCGATAGAACTTGGAACTACATTATTGTGCCAAGTTTCAACGAGGTAGCACAAACCGTGTTTGATTTAGAGTTCCAACTACATGTATCCATATAGGAGAAAACAGAGTGAAACCTAAACATGAAAACGGTTACTGCAAAGGAACGGTTTCACCTAGAAGAACGAAATTTAGTGAGCCAAGTGGGATTGGTGTACTGATCATTACCTGCAAGTATCATCAAGATTGGGTGAAAAAATGTTTGCTGAGATTTCAGGAAACTCGTACTTTTTTGGAAGCTAGGCAACCCCTTCCAAGGAATGTGATTCTCGTCAGTCTCTGCTTGGGGCTACTTCAATAGGACACAAACCATAGCGATAGAACTTGGAACTACATTATTGTGCCAAGTTTCAAAGATCTAGCACAAACCGTGTTTGATTTAGAGTTCCAACTACATGTATCCATATAGGAGAAAACAGAGTGAAACCTAAACATGAAAACGGTTACTGTAAAGGAACGGTTTAACCTAGAAGAACGAAATTTGGTGAGCCAAGTGGGATTGGTGTAGGGATCATTACCTGCCAGTACCATCAAGATTGGGTGAAAAAATGTTTGCTGAGATTTCAGGAAATTGGTAGTTTTTTGGAAGCTTGGCAAACCCTTTCAATGAATGTCATTCTCGTCAGTCTCTGCTTGGGGCTACTTCAATAGGACACAAACCATAGCGAAACTACTTGGAACTACATAATTGTGCCAAGTTTCAAAGACCTAACTGATACCGTGTTTGATTTAGAGTTCCAAATACATTTATCCATATAGGAGAAAACAGCGTGAAACCTAAACATGAAAACTGTTACTGCAAAGGTACGGTTTAACCTAGAAGAACCAAATTTGGTGAGCCAAGTGGGACTGGTGTACTGATCATTACCTGCAAGTATCATCAAGATTGGGTGAAAAAATGTTTGCTGAGATTTCAGGAAACTCATAGTTTTTTGCAAGCTTGGCAACCCCTTCCAATGAATGTGATTCTCATCAGTCTCTGCTTGGGGCTACTTCAATAGGACACAAACCATAGCGATAGAACTTGGAACTACATTATTGTGCCAAGTTTCAAAGAGCTAGCACAAACCGTGTTTGATTTAGAGTTCCAACTACATGTATCCATGTAGGAGAAAACAGAGTGAAACCTAAACATGAAAACGGTTACTGCAAAGGAACGGTTTAACCTAGAAGAACGAAATTTAGTGAGCCAAGTGTGATTGGTGTACTGATCATTACCTGAAAGTATCATCAAGATTGGGTGAAAAAATGTTTGCTGAGATTTCAGGAAACTCGTAGTTTTTAGGAGTTTGGCAACCCCATTCAATGAAAGTGATTCTCGTCAGTCTCTTCTTGGGGCTACATCCATAGGACACAATCCATAGCGATAGAACTTGGAACTACATTATTGTGCCAAGTTTCAAAGACCTAGCACAAACCGTGTTTGATTTAGAGTTCCAAATACATGTATCCATATAGGAGAAAACAGAGTGAAACCTAAACATGAAAACGGTTACTGCAAAAGGAACGGTTTAACCTAGAAGAACGAAATTTGTGAGCCAAGTGGGACTGGTGTACTGATCATTACCTGCAAGTATCATCAAGATTGGGTGAAAAAATGTTTGCTGAGATTTCAGGAAACTCATAGTTTTTTGCAAGCTTGGCAACCCCTTCCAATGAATGTGATTCTCGTCAGTCTCTGCTTGGGGCTACTTCAATAGGACACAAACCATAGCGATAGAACTTGGAACTACATTATTGTGCCAAGTTTCAACGAGGTAGTACAAACCGTGTTTGATTTAGAGTTCCAACTACATGTATCCATATAGGAGAAAACAGAGTGAAACATAAACATGAAAACGGTTACTGCAAAGGAACGGTTTCAACTAGAAGAACGAAATTTAGTGAGCCAAGTGGGATTGGTGTACTGATCATTACCTGCCAGTATCATCAAGATTGGGTGAAAAAATGTTTGCTGAGATTTCAGGAAACTCGTAGTTTTTTGGAAGCTTGGCAACACCTTCCAATGAATGCGATTCTCGTGAGTCTCTGCTTGGGGCTACTTCCATAGGACACAAACCATAGCGATAGAACTTGGAACTACATTATTGTGCCAAGTTTCAAAGAGCTAGCACAAACCGTGTTTGATTTAGAGTTCCAACTACATGTATCCATATAGGAGAAAACAGAGTGAAACCTAAACATGAAAACGGTTACTGCGAAGGAACGGTTTAACCTAGAAGAACGAAATTTGGTGAGCCAAGTGGGATTGGTGTAGGGATCATTACCTGCCAGTACCATCAAGATTGGGTGAAAAAATGTTTGCTAAGATTTCAGGAAATTGGTAGTTTTTTAGAAGCTTGGCAACCCCTTTCAATGAATGTCATTCTCGTCAGTCTCTGCTTGGGCTACTTCAATAGGACACAAACCATAGCGATAGAACTTGGAAACTACATTATTGTGCCAAGTTTCAAAGAGATAGCACAAACCGTGTTTCATTTAGAGTTCCAACTACATGTATCCATATAGGAGAAAACAGAGTGAAACCTAAACATGAAAACGGTTACTGCAAAGGAACGGTTTCACCTAGAAGAACGAAATTTAGTGAGCCAAGTGGGATTGGTGTACTGATCATTACCTGCGAGTATCATCAAGATTGGGTGAAAAAATGTTTGCTGAGATTTCAGGAAACTCGTACTTTTTTGGAAGCTTGGCAACCCCTTCCAAGGAATGTGATTCTCGTCAGTCTCTGCTTGGGGCTACTTCAATAGGACACAAACCATAGCGATAGAACTTGGAACTACATTATTGTGCCAAGTTTCAAAGAGCTAGCACAAACCGTGTTTGATTTAGAGTTCCAACTACATGTATCCATATAGGAGAAACAGAGTGAAACCTAAACATGAAAACGGTTACTGTAAAGGAACGGTTTAAACCTAGAAGAACGAAATTTGGTGCGCCAAGTGGGATTGGTGTAGGGATCATTACCTGCCAGTACCATCAAGATTGGGTGAAAAAATGTTTGCTGAGATTTCAGGAAATTGGTAGTTTTTTGGAAGCTTGGCAACCCCTTTCAATGAATGTCATTCTCGACAGTCTCTGCTTGGAGCTACTTCAATAGGACACAAACCATAGCGAAACAACTTGGAACTACATAATTGTTCCAAGTTTCAAAGACCTAACTGATACCGTGTTTGATTTAGAGTTCCAAATACATTTATCCATATAGGAGAAAACAGAGTGAAACCTAAACATGAAAACTGTTACTGCAAAGGTACGGTTTAACCTAGAAGAACTAAATTTGGTGAGCCAAGTGGGACTGGTGTACTGATCATTACCTGCAAGTATCATCAAGATTGGGTGAAAAAATGTTTGCTGAGATTTCAGGAAACTCATAGTTTTTTGCAAGCTTGGCAACCCCTTCCAATGAATGTGATTCTCATCAGTCTCTGCTTGGGGCTACTTCAATAGGACACAAACCATAGCGATAGAACTTGGAACTACATTATTGTGCCAAGTTTCAAAGAGCTAGCACAAACCGTGTTTGATTTAGAGTTCCAACTACATGTATCCATGTAGGAGAAAACAGAGTGAAACCTAAACATGAAAACGGTTACTGCAAAGGAACGGTTTAACCTAGAAGAACGAAATTTAGTGAGCCAAGTGGGATTGGTGTACTGATCATTACCTGCAAGTATCATCAAGATTGGGTGAAAAAATGTTTGCTGAGATTTCAGGAAACTTGTAGTTTTTTGGAAGCTTGGCAACACCTTCCAATGAATGTGATTCTCGTGAGTCTCTGCTTGGGGCTACCTCCATAGGACACAATCCATAGCGAAAGAACTTGGAACTACATTATTGTGCCAAGTTTCAAAGAGCTAGCACAAACCGTGTTTCATTTAGAGTTCCAACTACATGTATCCATATAGGAGAAAACAGAGTGAAACCTAAACATGAAAACGGTTACTGCAAAGGAACGGTTTAACCTAGAAGAACGAAATTTGGTGAGCCAAGTGGGATTGGTGTAGGGATCATTACCTGCCAGTACCATCAAGATTGGGTGAAAAAATGTTTGCTGAGATTTCAGGAAATTGGTAGTTTTTTGGAAGCTTGGCAACCCCTTTCAATGAATGTCATTCTCGTCAGTCTCTGCTTGGGGCTACTTCAATAGGACACAAACCATAGCGATAGAACTTGGAACTACATTATTGTGCCAAGTTTCAAAGAGCTAGCACAATCCGTGTTTGATTTAGAGTTCCAACTGCATGTATCCATATAGGAGAAAACAGAGTGAAACCGAAACATGGAAACGGTTACTGCAAAGGAACGGTTTAACCTAGAAGAAGGAAATTTGGTGAGCCAAGTGAGATTGGTGTACTGATCATTACATGCCAGTATCATCAAGATTGGGTGAAAAAATGTTTGCTGAGATTTCAGGAAACTCGTAGTTTTTAGGAGTTTGGCAACCCCATTCAATGAAAGTGATTCTCGTCAGTCTCTTCTTGGGGCTACATCCATAGGACAAAATCCATAGCGATAGAACTTGGAACTACATTATTGTGCCAAGTTTCAAAGACCTAGCACAAACCGTGTTTGATTTAGAGTTCCAAATACATGTATCCATATAGGAGAAAACAGAGTGAAACCTAAACATGAAAACGGTTACTGCAAAGGAACGGTTTAACCTAGAAGAACGAAATTTGGTGAGACAAGTGGGACTGGTGTACTGATCATTACCTGCAAGTATCATCAAGATTGGGTGAAAAAATGTTTGCTGAGATTTCAGAAAACTCATAGTTTTTTGCAAGCTTGGCAACCCCTTCTAATGAATGTGATTCTCGTCAGTCTCTGCTTGGGGCTACTTCAATAGGACACAAACCATAGCGATAGAACTTGGAACTACTTTATTGTGCCAAGTTTCAAAGAGCTAGCACAGACCGTGTTTGATTTAGAGTTCCAACTACATGTATCCATATAGGAGAAAACAGAGTGAAACCTAAACATGAAAACGGTTACTGCAAAGGAACGGTTTAACCTAGAAGAACGAAATTTGGTGAGCCAAGTGGGATTGGTGTACTGATCATTACCTGCAAGTATCATCAAGATTGGGTGAAAAAATGTTTGCTGAGATTTCAGGAAACTCGTACTTTTTTGGAAGCTTGGCAACCCCTTCCAAGGAATGTGATTCTCGTCAGTCTCTGCTTGGGGCTACTTCAATAGGACACAAACCATAGTGATAGAACTTGGAACTACATTATTGTGCCAAGTTTCAAAGAGCTAGCACAAACCGTGTTTGATTTAGAGTTCCAACTACATGTATCCATATAGGAGAAAACAGAGTGAAACCTAAACATGAAAACGGTTACTGTAAAGGAACGGTTTAACCTAGAAGAACGAAATTTGGTGAGCCAAGTGGGATTGGTGTAGGGATCATTACCTGCCAGTACCATCAAGATTGGGTGAAAAAAATGTTTGCTGAGATTTCAGGAAATTGGTAGTTTTTTGGAAGCTTGGCAACCCCTTTCAATGAATGTCATTCTCGTCAGTCTCTGCTTGGGGCTACTTCAATAGGACACAAACCATAGCGAAACAACTTGGAACTACATAATTGTGCCAAGTTTCAAAGACCTAACTGATACCGTGTTTGATTTAGAGTTCCAAATACATTTATCCATATAGGAGAAAACAGAGTGAAACCTAAACATGAAAACGGTTACTGCAAAGGTACGGTTTAACCTAGAAGAACGAAATTTGGTGAGCCAAGTGGGACTGGTGTACTGATCATTACCTGCAAGTATCATCAAGATTGGGTGAAAAAATGTTTGCTGAGATTTCAGGAAACTCATAGTTTTTGCAAGCTTGGCAACCCCTTCCAATGAATGTGATTCTCATCAGTCTCTGCTTGGGGCTACTTCAATAGGACACAAACCATAGCGATAGAACTTGGAACTATATTATTGTGCCAAGTTTCAAAGAGCTAGCACAAACCGTGTTTGATTTAGAGTTCCAACTACATGTATCCATGTAGGAGAAAACAGAGTGAAACCTAAACATGAAAACGGTTACTGCAAAGGAACGGTTTAACCTAGAAGAACGAAATTTAGTGAGCCAAGTGGGATTGGTGTACTGATCATTACCTGCAAGTATCATCAAGATTGGGTGAAAAAATGTTTGCTGAGATTTCAGGAAACTTGTAGTTTTTGGAAGCTTGGCAACACCTTCCAATGAATGTGATTCTCGTGAGTCTCTGCTTGGGGCTACCTCCATAGGACACAATCCATAGCGATAGAACTTGGAACTACATTATTGTGCCAAGTTTCAAAGAGCTAGCACAAACCGTGTTTGATTTAGAGTTCCAACTACATGTATCCATATAGGAGAAAACAGAGTGAAACCTAAACATGAAAACGGTTACAGCAAAGGAACGGTTTAACCTAGAAGAACGAAATTTGGTGAGCCAAGTGGGATTGGTGTAGGGATCATTACCTGCCAGTACCATCAAGATTGGGTGAAAAAATGTTTGCTGAGATTTCAGGAAATTGGTAGTTTTTTGGAAGCTTGGCAACCCCTTTCAATGAATGTCATTCTCGTCAGTCTCTGCTTGGGGCTACTTCAATAGGACACAAACCATAGCGATAGAACTTGAAACTACATTATTGTGCCAAGTTTCAAAGAGCTAGCACAATCCGTGTTTGATTTAGAGTTCCAACTGCATGTATCCATATAGGAGAAAACAGAGTGAAACCGAAACATGGAAACGGTCACTGCAAAGGAACGGTTTAACCTAGAAGAACGAAATTTGGTGAGCCAAGTGAGATTGGTGTACTGATCATTACCTGCAAGTATCATCAAGATTGGGTGAAAAAATGTTTGCTGAGATTTCAGGAAACTCGTAGTTTTTAGGAGTTTGGCAACCCCATTCAATGAAAGTGATTCTCGTCAGTCTCTTCTTGGGGCTACATCCATAGGACACAATCCATAGCGATAGAACTTGGAACTACATTATTGTGCCACGTTTCAAAGACCTAGCACAAACCGTGTTTGATTTAGAGTTCCAAATACATGTATCCATATAGGAGAAAACAGAGTGAAACCTAAACATGAAAACGGTTAGTGCAAAGGAACGGTTTAACCTAGAAGAACGAAATTTGGTGAGCCAAGTGGGACTGGTGTACTGATCATTACCTGCAAGTATCATCAAGATTGGGTGAAAAAATGTTTGCTGAGATTTCAGGAAACTCATAGTTTTTGCAAGCTTGGCAACCCCTTCCAATGAATGTGATTCTCGTCAGTCTCTGCTTGGGGCTACTTCCATAGGACACAAACCATAGCGATAGATCTTGGAACTACATTATTGTGCCAAGTTTCAACGAGGTAGCACAAACCGTGTTTGACTTAGAGTTCCAACTACATGTATCCATATAGGAGAAAACAGAGTGAAACCTAAACATGAAAACGGTTACTGCAAAGGAACGGTTTCACCTAGAAGAACGAAATTTAGTGAGCCAAGTGGGATTGGTGTACTGATCATTACCTGCAAGTATCATCAAGATTGGGTGAAAAAATGTTTGCTGAGATTTCAGGAAACTCGTACTTTTTTGGAAGCTTGGCAACCCCTTCCAAGGAATGTGATTCTCGTCAGTCTCTGCTTGGGGCTACTTCAATAGGACACAAACCATTGCGATAGAACTTGGAACTACATTATTGTGCCAAGTTTCAAAGAGCTAGCACAAACCGTCTTTGATTTAGAGTTCCAACTACATGTATCCATATAGGAGAAAACAGAGTGAAACCTAAACATGAAAACGGTTACTGTAAAGGAACGGTTTAACCTAGAAGAACGAAATTTGGTGAGCCAAGTGGGATTGGTGTAGGGATCATTACCTGCCCGTACCATCAAGATTGGGTGAAAAAATGTTTGCTGAGATTTCAGGAAATTGGTAGTTTTTTGGAAGCTTGGCAACCCCTTTCAATGAATGTCATTCTCGTCAGTCTCTGCTTGGGGCTACCTCCATAGGACACAATCCATAGCGAAAGAACTTGGAACTACATTATTGTGCCAAGTTTCAAAGAGCTAGCACAAACCGTGTTTCATTTAGAGTTCCAACTACATGTATCCATATAGGAGAAAACAGAGTGAAACCTAAACATGAAAACGGTTACTGCAAAGGAACGGTTTAACCTAGAAGAACGAAATTTGGTGAGCCAAGTGGGATTGGTGTAGGGATCATTACCTGCCAGTACCATCAAGATTGGGTGAAAAAATGTTTGCTGAGATTTCAGGAAATTGGTAGTTTTTTGGAAGCTTGGCAACCCCTTTCAATGAATGTCATTCTCGTCAGTCTCTGCTTGGGGCTACTTCAATAGGACACAAACCATAGCGATAGAACTTGGAACTACATTATTGTGCCAAGTTTCAAAGAGCTAGCACAATCCGTGTTTGATTTAGAGTTCCAACTGCATGTATCCATATAGGAGAAAACAGAGTGAAACCGAAACATGGAAACGGTTACTGCAAAGGAACGGTTTAACCTAGAAGAACGAAATTTGGTGAGCCAAGTGAGATTGGTGTACTGATCATTACATGCCAGTATCATCAAGATTGGGTGAAAAAATGTTTGCTGAGATTTCAGGAAACTCGTAGTTTTTAGGAGTTTGGCAACCCCATTCAATGAAAGTGATTCTCGTCAGTCTCTTCTTGGGGCTACATCCATAGGACAAAATCCATAGCGATAGAACTTGGAACTACATTATTGTGCCAAGTTTCAAAGACCTAGCACAAACCGTGTTTGATTTAGAGTTCCAAATACATGTATCCATATAGGAGAAAACAGAGTGAAACCTAAACATGAAAACGGTTACTGCAAAGGAACGGTTTAACCTAGAAGAACGAAATTTGGTGAGACAAGTGGGACTGGTGTACTGATCATTACCTGCAAGTATCATCAAGATTGGGTGAAAAAATGTTTGCTGAGATTTCAGGAAACTCATAGTTTTTTGCAAGCTTGGCAACCCCTTCTAATGAATGTGATTCTCGTCAGTCTCTGCTTGGGGCTACTTCAATAGGACACAAACCATAGCGATAGAACTTGGAACTACTTTATTGTGCCAAGTTTCAAAGAGCTAGCACAAACCGTGTTTGATTTAGAGTTCCAACTACATGTATCCATATAGGAGAAAACAGAGTGAAACCTAAACATGAAAACGGTTACTGCAAAGGAACGGTTTAACCTAGAAGAACGAAATTTGGTGAGCCAAGTGGGATTGGTGTACTGATCATTACCTGCAAGTATCATCAAGATTGGGTGAAAAAATGTTTGCTGAGATTTCAGGAAACTCGTACTTTTTTGGAAGCTTGGCAACCCCTTCCAAGGAATGTGATTCTCGTCAGTCTCTGCTTGGGGCTACTTCAATAGGACACAAACCATAGCGATAGAACTTGGAACTACATTATTGTGCCAAGTTTCAAAGAGCTAGCACAAACCGTGTTTGATTTAGAGTTCCAACTACATGTATCCATATAGGAGAAAACAGAGTGAAACCTAAACATGAAAACGGTTACTGTAAAGGAACGGTTTAACCTAGAAGAACGAAATTTGGTGAGCCAAGTGGGATTGGTGTAGGGATCATTACCTGCCAGTACCATCAAGATTGGGTGAAAAAATGTTTGCTGAGATTTCAGGAAATTGGTAGTTTTTTGGAAGCTTGGCAACCCCTTTCAATGAATGTCATTCTCGTCAGTCTCTGCTTGGGGCTACTTCAATAGGACACAAACCATAGCGAAACAACTTGGAACTACATAATTGTGCCAAGTTTCAAAGACCTAACTGATACCGTGTTTGATTTAGAGTTCCAAATACATTTATCCATATAGGAGAAAACAGAGTGAAACCTAAACATGAAAACTGTTACTGCAAAGGTACGGTTTAACCTAGAAGAACGAAATTTGGTGAGCCAAGTGGGACTGGTGTACTGATCATTACCTGCAAGTATCATCAAGATTGGGTGAAAAAATGTTTGCTGAGATTTCAGGAAACTCATAGTTTTTTGCAAGCTTGGCAACCCCTTCCAATGAATGTGATTCTCATCAGTCTCTGCTTGGGGCTACTTCAATAGGACACAAACCATAGCGATAGAACTTGGAACTATATTATTGTGCCAAGTTTCAAAGAGCTAGCACAAACCGTGTTTGATTTAGAGTTCCAACTACATGTATCCATGTAGGAGAAAACAGAGTGAAACCTAAACATGAAAACGGTTACTGCAAAGGAACGGTTTAACCTAGAAGAACGAAATTTAGTGAGCCAAGTGGGATTGGTGTACTGATCATTACCTGCAAGTATCATCAAGATTGGGTGAAAAAATGTTTGCTGAGATTTCAGGAAACTTGTAGTTTTTTGGAAGCTTGGCAACACCTTCCAATGAATGTGATTCTCGTGAGTCTCTGCTTGGGGCTACCTCCATAGGACACAATCCATAGCGATAGAACTTGGAACTACATTATTGTGCCAAGTTTCAAAGAGCTAGCACAAACCGTGTTTGATTTAGAGTTCCAACTACATGTATCCATATAGGAGAAAACAGAGTGAAACCTAAACATGAAAACGGTTACAGCAAAGGAACGGTTTAACCTAGAAGAACGAAATTTGGTGAGCCAAGTGGGATTGGTGTAGGGATCATTACCTGCCAGTACCATCAAGATTGGGTGAAAAAATGTTTGCTGAGATTTCAGGAAATTGGTAGTTTTTTGGAAGCTTGGCAACCCCTTTCAATGAATGTCATTCTCGTCAGTCTCTGCTTGGGGCTACTTCAATAGGACACAAACCATAGCGATAGAACTTGGAACTACATTATTGTGCCAAGTTTCAAAGAGCTAGCACAATCCGTGTTTGATTTAGAGTTCCAACTGCATGTATCCATATAGGAGAAAACAGAGTGAAACCGAAACATGGAAACGGTCACTGCAAAGGAACGGTTTAACCTAGAAGAACGAAATTTGGTGAGCCAAGTGAGATTGGTGTACTGATCATTACCTGCAAGTATCATCAAGATTGGGTGAAAAAATGTTTGCTGAGATTTCAGGAAACTCGTAGTTTTTAGGAGTTTGGCAACCCCATTCAATGAAAGTGATTCTCGTCAGTCTCTTCTTGGGGCTACATCCATAGGACACAATCCATAGCGATAGAACTTGGAACTACATTATTGTGCCAAGTTTCAAAGACCTAGCACAAACCGTGTTTGATTTAGAGTTCCAAATACATGTATCCATATAGGAGAAAACAGAGTGAAACCTAAACATGAAAACGGTTAGTGCAAAGGAACGGTTTAACCTAGAAGAACGAAATTTGGTGAGCCAAGTGGGACTGGTGTACTGATCATTACCTGCAAGTATCATCAAGATTGGGTGAAAAAATGTTTGCTGAGATTTCAGGAAACTCATAGTTTTTTGCAAGCTTGGCAACCCCTTCCAATGAATGTGATTCTCGTCAGTCTCTGCTTGGGGCTACTTCCATAGGACACAAACCATAGCGATAGAACTTGGAACTACATTATTGTGCCAAGTTTCAACGAGGTAGCACAAACCGTGTTTGACTTAGAGTTCCAACTACATGTATCCATATAGGAGAAAACAGAGTGAAACCTAAACATGAAAACGTTTACTGCAAAGAACGGTTTCACCTAGAAGAACGAAATTTAGTGAGCCAAGTGGGATTGGTGTACTGATCATTACCTGCAAGTATCATCAAGATTGGGTGAAAAAATGTTTGCTGAGATTTCAGGAAACTCGTACTTTTTGGAAGCTTGGCAACCCCTTCCAAGGAATGTGATTCTCGTCAGTCTCTGCTTGGGGCTACTTCAATAGGACACAAACCATTGCGATAGAACTTGGAACTACATTATTGTGCCAAGTTTCAAAGAGCTAGCACAAACCGTGTTTGATTTAGAGTTCCAACTACATGTATCCATATAGGAGAAAACAGAGTGAAACCTAAACATGAAAACGGTTACTGTAAAGGAACGGTTTAACCTAGAAGAACGAAATTTGGTGAGCCAAGTGGGATTGGTGTAGGGATCATTACCTGCCCGTACCATCAAGATTGGGTGAAAAAATGTTTGCTGAGATTTCAGGAAATTGGTAGTTTTTGGAAGCTTGGCAACCCCTTTCAATGAATGTCATTCTCGTCAGTCTCTGCTTGGGGCTACTTCAATAGGACACAAACCATAGCGAAACAACTTGGAACTACATAATTGTGCCAAGTTTCAAAGACCTAACTGATACCGTGTTTGATTTAGAGTTCCAAATACATTTATCCATATAGGAGAAAACAGAGTGAAACCTAAACATGAAAACTGTTACTGCAAAGGTACGGTATATCCTAGAAGAACCAAATTTGTGAGCCAAGTGGGACTGGTGTACTGATCATTACCTGCAAGTATCATCAAGATTGGGTGAAAAAATGTTTGCTGAGATTTCAGGAAACTCATAGTTTTTTGCAAGCTTGGCAACCCCTTCCAATGAATGTGATTCTCGTCAGTCTCTGCTTGGGGCTACTTCAATAGGACACAAACCATAGCGATAGAACTTGGAACTACATTATTGTGCCAAGTTTCAAAGAGCTAGCACAAACCGTGTTTGATTTAGAGTTCCAAATACATGTATCCATGTAGGAGAAAACAGAGTGAAACCTAAACATGAAAACGGTTACTGCAAAGGAACGGTTTAACCTAGAAGAACGAAATTTTGTGAGCCAAGTGGGATTGGTGTACTGATCATTACCTGCAAGTATCATCAAGATTGGGTGAAAAAATGTTTGCTGAGATTTCAGGAAACTCGTAGTTTTTTGGAAGCTTGGCAACACCTTCCAATGAATGTGATTCTCGTGAGTCTCTGCTTGGGGCTACTTCCATAGGACACAATCCATAGCGATAGAACTTGGAACTACATTATTGTGCCAAGTTTCAAAGAGCTAGCACAAACCGTGTTTGATTTAGAGTTCCAACTACATGTATCCATATAGGAGAAAACAGAGTGAAACCTAAACATGAAAGCGGTTACTGCAAAGGAACGGTTTAACCTAGAAGAACGAAATTTGTTGAGCCAACTGGGATTGGTGTAGGGATCATTACCTGCCAGTACCATCAAGATTGGGTGAAAAAATGTTTGCTGAGATTTCAGGAAATTGGTAGTTTTTTGTAAGCTTGGCAACCCTTTCAATGAATGTCATTCTCGTCAGTCTCTGCTTGGGGCTACTTCAATAGGACACAAACCATAGCGATAGTACTTGGAACTACATTATTGTGCCAAGTTTCAAAGAGCTAGCGCAATCCGTGTTTGATTTAGAGTTCCAACTGCATGTATCCATATACGAGAAAACAGAGTGAAACCGAAACATGGAAACGGTTACTACAAAGGAACGGTTTAACCTAGAAGAACGAAATTTGGTGAGCCAAGTGAGATTGGTGTACTGATCATTACCTGCAAGTATCATCAAGATTGGGTGAAAAAATGTTTGCTGAGATTTCAGGAAACTCGTAGTTTTTAGGAGTTTGGCAACCCCATTCAATGAAAGTGATTCTCGTCAGTCTCTTCTTGGGGCTACATCCATAGGACACAATCCATAGCGATAGAACTTGGAACTACATTATTGTGCCAAGTTTCAAAGACCTAGCACAAACCGTGTTTGATTTAGAGTTCCAAATACATGTATCCATATAGGAGAAAACAGAGTGAAACCTAAACATGAAAACGGTTACTGCAAAGGAACGGTTTAACCTAGAAGAACGAAATTTGGTGAGCCAAGTGGGACTGGTGTACTGATCATTACCTGCAAGTATCATCAAGATTGGGTGAAAAAAATGTTTGCTGAGATTTCAGGAAACTCGTAGTTTTTTGCAAGCTTGGCAACCCCTTCCAATGAATGTGATTCTCGTCAGTCTCTGCTTGGGGCTACTTAAATAGGACACAAACCATAGCGATAGAACTTGGAACTACATTATTGTGCCAAGTTTCAACGAGGTAGCACAAACCGTGTTTGATTTAGAGTTCCAACTACATGTATCCATATAGGAGAAAACAGAGTGAAACCTAAACATGAAAACGGTTACTGCAAAGGAACGGTTTAACCTAGAAGAACGAAATTTAGTGAGCCAAGTGGGATTGGTGTACTGATCATTACCTGCAAGTATCATCAAGATTGGGTGAAAAAATGTTTGCTGAGATTTCAGGAAACTCGTAGTTTTTTGGAAGCTTGGCAACACCTTCCAATGAATGCGATTCTCGTGAGTCTCTGCTTGGGGCTACTTCCATAGGACACAAACCATAGCGATAGAACTTGGAACTACATTATTGTGCCAAGTTTCAAAGAGCTAGCAGAAACCGTGTTTGATTTAGAGTTACAACTACATGTATCCATATAGGAGAAAACAGAGTGAAACCTAAACATGAAAACGGTTACTGCAAAGGAACGGTTTAACCTAGAAGAACGAAATTTGGTGAGCCAAGTGGGATTGGTGTAGGGATCATTACCTGCCAGTACCATCAAGATTGGGTGAAAAAATGTTTGCTAAGATTTCAGGAAATTGGTAGTTTTTTGGAAGCTTGGCAACCCTTTCAATGAATGTCATTCTCGTCAGTCTCTGCTTGGGGCTACTTCAATAGGACACAAACCATAGCGATAGAACTTGGAACTACATTATTGTGCCAAGTTTCAAAGAGCTAGCACAAACCGTGTTTCATTTAGAGTTCCAACTGCATGTATCCATATAGGAGAAAACAGAGTGAAACTTAAACATGTAAACGGTTACTGCAAAGGAACGGTTTAACCTAGAAGAACAAAATTTGTTGAGCCAAGTGGGACTGGTGTACTGATCATTACCTGCAAGTATCATCAAGATTGGGTGAAAAAATGTTTGCTGAGATTTCAGGAAACTCGTAGTTTTTTGGAAGCTTTGCAACCCCTTCCAATGAATGTGATTCTTGTCAGTCTCTGCTTGGGGCTACTTCAATAGGACACAAACCATAGCGATAGAACCTGGAACTACATTATTGTGCCAAGTTTCAACGAGCTAGCACAAACCGTGTTTGATTTAGAGTTCCAACTACATGTATCCATATAGGAGAAAACAGAGTGAAACCTAAACATGGAAACGGTTACTGCAAAGGAACGGTTTAACCTAGAAGAACGAAATTTGGTGAGCCAAGTGGGATTGGTGTACTTATCATTACCTGCCAGTATCATCAGGATTGGGTGAAAAAAGGTTTGCTGAGATTTCAGGAAACTCGTAGTTTTTTGGAATCTTGGCAACCCCTTTCACTGAAAGTGATTCTCTTCAGTCTCTGCTTGGGGCTACTTCCATAGGACAGAAACCATAGCGATAGAACTTGGAACTACATTATTGTGCCAAGTTTCAAAGAGGTAGCACAAACCGTGTTTGATTTAGAGTTCCAACTACATGTATCCATATAGGAGAAAACAGAGTGAAACCTAAACATGAAAACGGTTACTGTAAAGGAACGGTTTAACCTAGAAGAACGAAATTTGGTGAGCCAAGTGGGATTGGTGTAGGGATCATTACCTGCCAGTACCATCAAGATTGGGTGAAAAAATGTTTGCTGAGATTTCAGGAAATTGGTAGTTTTTTGGAAGCTTGGCAACACCTTTCAATGAATGTCATTCTCGTCAGTCTCTGCTTGGGGCTACTTCAATAGGACACAAATCATAGCGACAGAACTTATAAATACATTATTGTGCCAAGTTTCAAAGAGCTAGCACAAACCGTGTTTGATTTAGATTTCCAACTAAATGTATATATATAGAAGAAAACAGAGTGAAACCTAAACATGAAAAGGGTTACTGCAAAGGAACGGTTTAACCTAGAAGAAGGAAATTTGGTGAGCCAAGTGGGATTGGTGTACTTATCATTACCTGCCAGTATCATCAGGATTGGGTGAAAAACTGTTTGCTGAGATTTCAGGAAACTCGTAGTTTTTTGTAAGCTTGGCAACCCCTTTCAATGAAAGTGATTCTCGTCAGTCTCTGCTTGGGGCTACTTCCATAGGACACAAAACATAGCGATAGAACTTGGAACTACATTATTGTGCCAAGTTTCAAAGAGCTAGCACAAACCGTGTTTGATTTAGAGTTCCAACTACATGTATCCTTATAGGAGAAAACAGAGTGAAACCTAAATATGAAAACGGTTACTGCAAAGGAACGGTTTAACCTAGAAGAACGAAATTTGGTGAGCCAAGTGGGATTGGTGTACTGATCATTACCTGCAAGTATCATCACGATTGGGTGAAAAAATGTTTGCTAAGATTTCAGGAAACTCGTAGTTTTTTGAAGCTTGGCAACCCCTTTCAATGAAAGTGATTCTCGTCAGTCTCTGCTTGGGGCTACTTCCATAGGACACAAACCATAGCGATAGAACTTGGAACTACATTATTGTGCCAAGTTTCAAAGAGCTAGCACAAACCGTGTTTGATTTAGAGTTCCAACTACATGTATCCTTATAGGAGAAAACAGAGTGAAACCTAAATATGAAAACGGTTACTGCAAAGGAACGGTTTAACCTAGAAGAACGAAATTTGGTGAGCCAAGTGGGATTGGTGTACTGATCATTACCTGCAAGTATCATCAAGATTGGGTGAAAAAATGTTTGCTAAGATTTCAGGAAACTCGTAGTTTTTTGGAAGCTTGGCAACCCCTTTCAATGAAAGTGATTCTCGTCAGTCTCTGCTTGGGGCTACTTCCATAGGACACAAACCATAGCGATAGAACTTGGAACTACATTATTGTGACAAGTTTCAAATAGCTAGCACAAACCGTGTTTGATTTAGAGTTCCAAATACATTTATCCATATAGGAGAAAACAGAGTGAAACCTAAACATGAAAACGGTTACTGCAAAGGTACGGTTTAACCTAAAAGAACCAAATTTGGTGAGCCAAGTGTTACTGGTGTACTGATCATTACCTGCAAGTATCATCAAGATTGGGTGAAAAAATGTTTGCTGAGATGTCAGGAAACTCATAGTTTTTTGCAAGCTTAGCAACCCCTTCCAATGAATGTGATTCTCGTCAGTCTCTGCTTCGGGCTACTTCCATAGGACACAAACCATAGCGATAGAACTTGGAACTACATTATTGTGCCAAGTTTCAACGAGGTAGCACAAACCGTGTTTGATTTAGAGTTCCAACTACATGTATCCATATAGGAGAAAACAGAGTGAAACCTAAACATGAAAACGGTTACTGCAAAGGAACGGTTTCACCTAGAAGAACGAAATTTAGTGAGCCAAGTGGGATTGTTGTACTGATCATTACCTGCAAGTATCATCAAGATTGGGTGAAAAAATGTTTGCTGAGATTTCAGGAAACTCGTAGTTTTTTGGAAGCTTGGCAACACCTTCCAATGAATGCGATTCTCGTGAGTCTCTGCTTGGGGCTACTTCCATAAGACACAAACCATAGCGATAGAACTTGGAACTACATTATTGTGCCAAGTTTCAAAGAGCTAGCAGAAACCGTGTTTGATTTAGAGTTACAACTACATGTATCCATATAGGAGAAAACAGAGTGAAACCTAAACATGAAAACGGTTACTGCAAAGGAACGGTTTAACCTAGAAGAACGAAATTTGGTGAGCCAAGTGGGATTGGTGTAGGGATCATTACCTGCCAGTACCATCAAGATTGGGTGAAAAAATGTTTGCTAAGATTTCAGGAAATTGGTAGTTTTTTGGAAGCTTGGCAACCCCTTTCAATGAATGTCATTCTCGTCAGTCTCTGCTTGGGGCTACTTCAATAGGACACAAACCATAGCGATAGAACTTGGAACTACATTATTGTGCCAAGTTTCAAAGAGCTAGCACAAACCGTGTTTCATTTAGAGTTCCAACTGCATGTATCCATGTAGGAGAAAACAGAGTGAAACCTAAACATGAAAAAGGTTACTGCAAAGGAACGGTTTAACCTAGAAGAACGAAATTTGGTGAGTCAAGTGGGATTGGTGTAGGGATCATTACCTGCCAGTACCATCAAGATTGGGTGAAAAAATGTTTGCTGAGATTTCAGGAAATTGGTAGTTTTTTGGAAGCTTGGCAACCCCTTTCAATGAATGTGATTCTCGTCATTCTCTGCTTGGGGCTACTTCAATAGGACACAAACCATAGCGAAACAACTTGGAACTACATAATTGTGCCAAGTTTCAAAGACCTAACTGATACCGTGTTTGATTTAGAGTTCCAAATACATTTATCCATATAGGAGAAAACAGAGTGAAACCTAAACATGAAAACTGTTACTGCAAAGGTACGGTTTAACCTAGAAGAACCAAATTTGGTGAGCCAAGTGGGACTGGTGTACTGATCATTTCCTGCAAGTATCATCAAGATTGGGTGAAAAAATGTTTGCTGAGATTTCAGGAAACTCATAGTTTTTTGCAAGCTTGTCAACCCCTTCCAATGAATGTGATTCTCGTCAGTCTCTGCTTGGGGCTACTTCAATAGGACACAAACCATAGCGATAGAACTTGGAACTGCATTATTGTGCCAAGTTTCAAAGAGCTAGCACAAACCGTGTTTGATTTAGAGTTCCAACTACATGTATCCATGTAGGAGAAAACAGAGTGAAACCTAAACATGAAAACGGTTACTGCAAAGGAACGGTTTAACCTAGAAGAACGAAATTTAGTGAGCCAAGTGGGAATGGTGTACTGATCATTACCTGCAAGTATCATCAAGATTGGGTGAAAAAATGTTTGCTGAGATTTCAGGAAACTCGTAGTTTTTTGGAAGCTTGGCAACACCTTCCAATGAATGTGATTCTCGTGAGTCTCTGCTTGGGGCTACTTCCATAGGACACAATCCATAGCGATAGAACTTGGAACTACATTATTGTGCCAAGTTTCAAAGAGCTAGCACAAACCGTGTTTGATTTAGAGTTCCAACTACATGTATCCATATAGGAGAAAACAGAGTGAAACCTAAACATGAAAACGGTTCCTGCAAAGGAACGGTTTAACCTAGAAGAACGAAATTTGGTGAGCCAAGTGGGATTGGTGTAGGGATCATTACCTGCCAGTACCATCAAGATTGGGTGAAAAAATGTTTGCTGAGATTTCAGGAAATTGGTAGTTTTTTGGAAGCTTGGCAACCCCTTTCAATGAATGTCATTCTCGTCAGTCTCTGCTTGGGGCTACTTCAATAGGACACAAACCATAGCGATAGAACTTGGAACTACATTATTGTGCCAAGTTTCAAAGAGCTAGCGCAATCCGTGTTTGATTTAGAGTTCCAACTGCATGTATCCATATAGGAGAAAACAGAGTGAAACCGAAACATGGAAACGGTTACTGCAAAGGAACGGTTTAACCTAGAACAACGAAATTTGGTGAGCCAAGTGAGATTGGTGTACTGATCATTACTTGCAAGTATCATCAAGATTGGGTGAAAAAATGTTTGCTGAGATTTCAGAAAACTCGTAGTTTTTAGGAGTTTGGCAACCCCATTCAATGAAAGTGATTCTCGTCAGTCTCTTCTTGGGGCTACATCCATAGGACACAATCCATAGCGATAGAACTTGGAACTACATTATTGTGCCAAGTTTCAAAGACCTAGCACAAACCATGTTTGATTTAGAGTTCCAAATACATGTATCCATATAGGAGAAAACAGAGTGAAACCTAAACATGAAAACGGTTACTGTAAAGGAACGGTTTAACCTAGAAGAACGAAAATTGGTGAGCCAAGTGGGATTGGTGTAGGGATCATTACCTGCCAGTACCATCAAGATTGGGTGAAAAAATGTTTGCTGAGATTTCAGGAAATTGGTAGTTTTTTGGAAGCTTGGCAACACCTTTCAGTGAATGTCATTCTCGTCAGTCTCTGCTTGGGGCTACTTCAATAGGACACAAACCATAGCGAAACAACTTGGAACTACATAATTGTGCCAAGGTTCAAAGACCTAACTGATACCGTGTTTGATTTAGAGTTCCAAATACATTTATCCATATAGGAGAAAACAGAGTGAAACCTAAACATGAAAACTGTTACTGCAAAGGAACGGTTTAACCTAGAAGAACGAAATTTGGTGAGCCAAGTGGGATTGGTGTACTGATCATTACCTGCAAGTATCATCAAGATTGGGTGAAAAAAATGTTTGCTGAGATTTCAGGAATCTCGTAATTTTTTGGAAGCTTGGCATCCCCTTTCAATGAAAGAGATTCTCCTCAGTCTCTGCTTGGGGCTACTTCAATAGGACACAAATCATAGCGACAGAACTTATAAATACATTATTGTGCCAAGTTTCAAAGAGCTAGCACAAACCGTGTTTGATTTAGAGTTCCAACTAAATGTATATATATAGAAGAAAACAGAGTGAAACCTAAACATGAAAACGGTTACTGCAAAGGAACGGTTTAACCTAGAAGAAGGAAATTTGGTGAGCCAAGTGGGATTGGTGTACTTATCATTACCTGCCAGTATCATCAGGATTGGGTGAAAAAGTGTTTGCTGAGATTTCAGGAAACTCGTAGTTTTTTGTAAGCTTGGCAACCCCTTTCAATGAAAGTGATTCTCGTCAGTCTCTTCTTGGGGCTACTTCCATAGGACACAAACCATAGCGATAGAACTTGGAACTACATTATTGTGCCAAGTTTCAAAGAGCTAGCACAAACCGTGTTTGATTTAGAGTTCCAACTACATGTATCCTTATAGGAGAAAACAGAGTGAAACCTAAATATGAAAACGGTTACTGCAAAGGAACGGTTTAACCTAGAAGAACGAAATTTGGTGAGCCAAGTGGGATTGGTGTACTGATCATTACCTGCAAGTATCATCAAGATTGGGTGAAAAAATGTTTGCTGAGATTTCAGGAAACTCGTAGTTTTTTGGAAGCTTGGCAACCCCTTTCAATGAAAGTGATTCTCGTCAGTCTCTGCTTGGGGCTACTTCCATAGGACACAAACCATAGCGATAGAACTTGGAACTACATTATTGTGCCAAGTTTCAAATAGCTAGCACAAACCGTGTTTGATTTAGAGTTCCAAATACATTTATCCATATAGGAGAAAACAGAGTGAAACCTAAACATGAAAACGGTTACTGCAAAGGTACGGTTTAACCTAGAAGAACCAAATTTGGTGAGCCAAGTGGGACTGGTGTACTGATCATTACCTGCAAGTATCATCAAGATTGGGTTAAAAATGTTTGCTGAGATGTCAGGAAACTCATAGTTTTTTGCAAGCTTAGCAACCCCTTCCAATGAATGTGATTCTCGTCAGTCTCTGCTTGGGGCTACTTCCATAGGACACAAACCATAGTGATAGAACTTGGAACTACATTATTGTGCCAAGTTTCAACGAGGTAGCACAAACCGTGTTTGATTTAGAGTTCCAACTACATGTATCCATATAGGAGAAAACAGAGTGAAACCTAAACATGAAAACGGTTACTGCAAAGGAACGGTTTCACCTAGAAGAACGAAATTTAGTGAGCCAAGTGGGATTGGTGTACTGATCATTACCTGCAAGTATCATCAAGATTGGGTGAAAAAATGTTTGCTGAGATTTCAGGAAACTCGTAGTTTTTTGGAAGCTTGGCAACACCTTCCAATGAATGCGATTCTCGTGAGTTTCTGCTTGGGGCTACTTCCATAGGACACAAACCATAGCGATAGAACTTGGAACTACATTATTGTGCCAAGTTTCAAAGAGCTAGCAGAAACCGTGTTTGATTTAGAGTTACAACTACATGTATCCATATAGGAGAAAACAGAGTGAAACCTAAACATGAAAACGGTTACTGCAAAGGAACGGTTTAACCTAGAAGAACGAAATTTGGTGAGCCAAGTGGGATTGGTGTAGGGATCATTACCTGCCAGTACCATCAAGATTGGGTGAAAAAATGTTTGCTGAGATTTCAGGAAATTGGTAGTTTTTTGGAAGCTTGGCAACCCCTTTCAATGAATGTCATTCTCGTCAGTCTCTGCTTGGGGCTACTTCAATAGGACACAAACCATAGCGATGGAACTTGGAACTACATTATTGTGCCAAGTTTCAAAGAGCTAGCGCAATCCGTTTTTGATTTAGAGTTCCAACTGCATGTATACATATAGGAGAAAACAGAGTGAAACCGAAACATGGAAACGGTTACTGCAAAGGAACGGTTTAACCTAGAAGAACGAAATTTGGTGAGCCAAGTGAGATTGGTGTACTGATCATTACCTGCAAGTATCATCAAGATTGGGTGAAAAAATGTTTGCTGAGATTTCAGAAAACTCGTAGTTTTTAGGAGTTTGGCAACCCCATTCAATGAAAGTGTTTCTCGTCAGTCTCTTCTTGGGGCTACATCCATAGGACACAATCCATAGCGATAGAACTTGGAACTACATTATTGTGCCAAGTTTCAAAGACCTAGCACAAACCGTGTTTGATTTAGATTTCCAAATACATGTATCCATATAGGAGAAAACAGAGTGAAACCTAAACATGAAAACGGTTACTGCAAAGGAACGGTTTAACCTAGAAGAACGAAATTTGGTGAGCCAAGTGGGACTGGTGTACTGATCATTACCTGCAAGTATCATCAAGATTGGGTGAAAAAATGTTTGCTGAGATTTCAGGAAACTCGTAGTTTTTTGCAAGCTTGGCAACCCCTTCCAATGAATGTGATTCTCGTCAGTCTCTGCTTGGGGCTACTTCAATAGGACACAAACCATAGCGATAGAACTTGGAACTACATTATTGTGCCAAGTTTCAACGAGGTAGCACAAACCGTGTTTGATTTAGAGTTCCAACTACATGTATCCATATAGGAGAAAACAGAGTGAAACCTAAACATGAAAACGGTTACTGCAAAGGAATGGTTTCACCTAGAAGAACGAAATTTAGTGAGCCAAGTGGGATTGGTGTACTGATCATTACCTGCAAGTATCATCAAGATTGGGTGAAAAAATGTTTGCTGAGATTTCAGGAAACTCGTAGTTTTTTGGAAGCTTGGCAACCCTTCCAATGAATGCGATTCTCGTGAGTCTATGCTTGGGGCTACTTCCATAGGACACAAACCATAGTGATAGAACTTGGAACTACATTATTGTGCCAAGTTTCAAAGAGCTAGCAGAAACCGTGTTTGATTTAGAGTTACAACTACATGTATCCATATAGGAGAAAACAGAGTGAAACCTAAACATGAAAACGGTTACTGCAAAGGAACGGTTTCACCTAGAAGAACGAAATTTGGTGAGCCAAGTGGGATTGGTGTAGGGATCATTACCTGCCAGTACCATCAAGATTGGGTGAAAAAATGTTTGCTAAGATTTCAGGAAATTGGTAGTTTTTTGGAAGCTTGGCAACCCCTTCCAATGAATGTGATTCTCGTCATTCTCTGCTTGGGGCTACTTCAATAGGACACAAACCATAGCGATAGAACCTGGAACTACATTATTGTGCCAAGTTTCAACGAGCTAGCACAAACCGTGTTTGATTTAGAGTTCCAACTACATGTATCCATATAGGAGAAAACAGAGTGAAACCTAAACATGGAAACGGTTACTGCAAAGGAACGGTTTAACCTAGAAGAACGAAATTTGGTGAGCCAAGTGGGATTGGTGTACTTATCATTACCTGCCAGTATCATTAGGATTGGGTGAAAAAATGTTTGCTGAGATTTCAGGAAACTCGTAGTTTTTTGGAATCTTGGCAACCCCTTTCACTGAAAGTGATTCTCTTCAGTCTCTGCTTGGGGCTACTTCCATAGGACAGAAACCATAGCGATAGAACTTGGAACTACATTATTGTGCCAAGTTTCAACGAGCTAGCACAAACCGTGTTTGATTTAGAGTTCCAACTACATGTATCCATATAGGAGAAAACAGAGTGAAACCTAAACATGAAAACGGTTACTGTAAAGGAACGGTTTAACCTAGAAGAACGAAATTTGGTGAGCCAAGTGGGATTGGTGTAGGGATCATTACCTGCCAGTACCATCAAGATTGGGTGAAAAAATGTTTGCTGAGATTTCAGGAAATTGGTAGTTTTTTGGAACCTTGGCAACCCCTTTCAATGAATGTCATTCTCGTCAGTCTCTGCTTGGGGCTACTTCAATAGGACACAAACCATAGCGAAACAACTTGGAACT